>NW_017731424.1:130843-136643 GCF_001890085.2 Hipposideros armiger
TCCCCCACCCCCATCCTTGGCCACATCCTCACCCTGGTCTCATCACTCCCAAACCTCTCTGGGCAGGGCTGAGGATGCTTTCTCCTTCACCTTTCTGCCTCCTGGGAACTGTGCTTCCATCAAAAGCACCCTGAATTCTTTCTTTTTATGGCTTACAGTAAAACTCTATGATCAAAGTCGGAGGTACTGACATTTCCTATTTAGAGGGAAGCTTTGGAACTTAGAAAAACCTTTTTATCTCTTAACAAAGCTCCACTTTTACGACTATTCTTTTGCCGAGGAGACAAAACAAAATACGAAGTCTAATTTGATTGTCAAAGCTGAGCAATGAATTTATTATTCCAGTAGAACCCTACCCATCCCTGAAGCACTTAAACCCATTGAGCCGATGGAAGTCACAGAGCATCAGGATTTAAGGGCAATTAAAAGTACATCAGTTTTACTTTTTAGAATTATCTTCATATATGATGTTTAAAACTCTACAAACTGGTACAACATGGACTTAATGTAATCTTATTAGCTAGAATGATAGACGGCATTTAGGAATATACGGATGTTTCTCCAGGTATCTTTAAAAGTGTAATGCAAGTATAACAATTTGGAGATGCAATGCATCGCATCAATTGCTTAATGACTGTAATAGGAACCTGGACAGAATTCAAGAACGGGCGATATGGACAACTTGGACTCGGTTCAAGTTTGCTTTTAATCTGATTTACTCCCATAGCATAAAAGAAGTGATGTCAAGGATGAGTAGGAGGCAGGAGGGCTCTGGGCAGACTGTTGCTCGTGGGTCCCTCCTCCCGCTGGTCTGACACCCAAGCGGTGGGAGACGCCAGCCAGGCTGCAGGAGCAGGGGTCTCGGAGCTCCAGACTCTCCTTCCATTCCAGCCTCAACACCAGCTCCCAGCTGCTAAAGCCTCGCTGGGCAGCACTGGCCACTCTCCCGGCATCTTTTCCATTGATGCTCTCTCGGGAACGTTCCAGGGGCAGCTCAGGAATGGCCTGCCACACTGACAAGGAGCCAAAATCATCTAAATAGTAATAAAAGAAAACATTTGAAAAAATTTGTTTTAGCCTAATTCTTGCCTTTCTTTTCCAAACTCTGCATCTCGAAAACATGAGAAGCAGTCCTCAGGTGGACAGAGTCGCAATACAGCAGCCAGGCCCGTGCTCCCGGAGGGAAAAGGCTCCCTCCTCCTTCTGTCCCATCATCTAATCCCTCCACCGCAGACCGGTTCTGAGGAGCCTGTCACTCAGGCCTCCCTGTGCCCAGACCTGATGGGGGCATTTGCAGCGGGAGGGGGCACACCCAGAAGTGTGCTGATAACGGTTTAACAACAGGCTCTCTCTCAAGGCTGATGTGTGCAGCATTTGCAGATCCCCATGGTGTAAACACTCCACCACGGCCGATTTTAGGCTACCAACATGACATCACCAATGCAGGGCTGCAAAGTCACATGCACCATTCTACAGCATTTCTATCATATAGATACCATAGACAGAAGCAACCTCAGGCAGATAATAGCAAAATAATTCGAAAGGGCTGAGGGGTTTGTCATTACCTTTGGTTTCAATAGAATTTATTCCATTGTAATAGTCTAGCATTTCATTTTTAATAATGGCTGCATTCAACAACTCGCTCACAAAACTCCTGAAACTGTAACGGTCAGTTCCAGGGAACTGCTACACGCCAGCGGTATCCCATCACTGGACGTACCTCCGCGGGCCACAGCAGGCTGGACAGGGGAAAGGCATACCCCACACCAGACACAGGTGGCGACCTGACATTTCCAAACAATACAGCCTTAAACATGCACCTGATTTCGCTGATTCATGGTAGGTTTTTTCCCCCCACAAACACACTTAGTCTTGCGCAAAGCAGTTAATTCACAAAAGGATGGCCGGGCATTGACAGGCCACACTAAAGCCTCAAGGCGGCATTCAAACAGCAGACCTTAGAAGGTGCAGAGAAGGAGTTCATTCTTCAAAGCAGGCCCAGTGCCCTGGAGAAGCCCGTCAAGAACAGCCGCGCTCTGCCAGGAGCTCCATGGTGCCCTGTCAACACACGGAAGAGACTGTCCTTCCTCGCCCGCCATCCCCATAGCCCCAGTCTGACTTCATCCATCCAGAGTGGAAGGGCCCCTCTGCTCCGGGGTCACAAAGGCACTGAATGCTGAGCTGGTCACTCTGCTCCTTTCAAGGCAGCAAACACCATCCCTTAAAATTCTCAAACCAGGGCCGGCCGAGTGGCGCGATGGTTAAGAACTCGCTTGGGATGCCAGAGGGCCCCGGTTCGGATCCCACATATGAGGGTCAGTTACACTGNGTCCTCCTTCCCTCCACCCCTTTTCCTCTGCAGAGCAGCCAGAGGTCCCAGTTAGGCAACGCAAGCCCACGTGGGCCCAGGTACTTCCGCCACCTCCCCTCCTGGCCTGATGTGAGGCCCTGCGAAGGCGGAGCTTCACTCAGCTAATCACTGTGGTGGGACTAAAGCAGCCCCTCCCCCCCACACACACACAAACAGCAGGCAGTGTTGTCCTTCTCAGAAGCCCGCACTCTGGCTGGGATCACCAGGCACCACCAGCCCAGTGGGTAGACATCGAGAGGGAGGCCTGGGAACTGTGCCTCATTCGGAGCCACAGAATTGCTTTGCCTGTTCTCAGTGGGTTTCAAGAAGAGAGCAAAAGGTAGCGTGGCCAGGGTGCTGTCCCACCTCCCTCTGTCACCTCTAAACCTCGCCTTCACTCCCTCCCCAACTTACGATAAACAAACCAACCGGCCACTTACCCACCTCCTGGTGCCCTGGCCGTCCTGCCAAGCCCGCAGGGGTGCCTCAGCCAACAGTCACCAGCCATGGCGTGGAAATGTGGTCCTCACGGATTGGCTTCAAGAAGGGGCTCAACTCAGCTAACAGTTATTAAGCTTTACCTGGACCCAGGCCCGGGACAAGGACAAAGCTGCAAAAGAGGCCACCCTTGGTGATCTTTATCACGGTGAGGGAGCTGAGGACTAGGTGCTGGCAGACCTAACTGCAAATTATGGCTCTACCACCATGCAGCTGAGTGACCTTGGGCAGCTCACTTAACCTCTCTGATCCTGAGTGTCACTAGCTGTGACACGGGGGCAGGTAATATTTGCCATAGAGACTGCTGTGAAGATCCCAGAAGATACTGGACCAACATCTAGGCCAATGGTTCCCAAAATGTGGTCCCTGGACAAGCAGCATAAACACCACTTAGAAACTAACTAGAAATGCAAATTCTCAGCCCAACCAGACCTGCTGAACTGGAAGCTCTGGGTGAGGCTCAGCGATTGTGCTTTAAGAAGTTCTTACCACAGCCTGAGAACTCCTGGGACAAGAAACATGGACGGTGCCCTTCAGTCTGTCCAAACACGTGGCCCTGCTAGGATGTGCCTTTTGAAGCAGGACTTCCTGGTCCAGCTACGTGGTCTTACAAGGACTGCTGGAGAACAGGTATTAAGGACACCTTCTTCTGCCTGCCCTCAGCGCATGCTACCAGAAAAATCCATGTCCACCACTCTCCACCCCTAGGTCACCACGCTCACCCGTGCCACTGGCCTGATGCCACCCAGCAGATAGCTCGGGCCGTGAGCTCCAACTCCCTGCACTTCAGGCCCCGCAGGTCCCGCTCTCCTGTCCCTTGGCCCCCTGCTTGGGGACACTGCCTAAGGCGCAGGTCCTGCTGCTTGCCCTGTCATTCCCCCTCCCTCCCTCGGGGTTGAGTCACTCCAGCCCCTCAGCCGGCTTCCCACCACTGACCCCTGGGGGCTCCCCAACTCAACATGGCTTCTCCTCACCCGCCAACCACTCTGCCCAACTGCGCGGCTTCTTTGCGGGACCCCAGCATTCCCTGCTCCCTCCCACCCATCCTGTTGCCTGACTGGCTCTGCTGATTCACCCTTCATTAGTGTCCTTCCAAAGGCCTGGCACAGGTCCCCCCAAGGGGCTGGGCCAGGAGCCAATAACAGCAGTTGCTGCCATCCACAGCCTGCTCATGATGGCCGAGAATGTGCGAGTTCTTCACATCAGTAGCTCCGTAACCCTCGAACCTGCAAAGGGCGTGATGGCCCCATTTTACAGATGAGTGAACTGAGGCTTAGGAGGGGAAGTGACATGCCCAAGGTCACATAGGGTCACACAGGCAGAAAGAGGGAGGCTGGGATTTGGACTCCTGCTTGTCTGACTCTGGGAGGGCATCTCTACGGCTGAAATGACCAGAACATCTTCCGGAAACAGGAAATCTAACCTTGACTGTGAAGTTGCTTCCTGCCCCTTCTCTGTTAGCTCACCCTTTCCCCAAACCTGCAGGACACGTCTGTTCCTCCCAGTAGCCTGGTGACACTGGTTTCAGAGTGTCTGGTGAGAGGTGACAGAAGGAAGCCCCTTCTCTCCCCACCACGGCGGTTCCAGGGACCCAGGGCTGCTGGGCGCGCCCCGTGTCCCCTCAGTGCTTGTGATGGCAGTGGGCCATTTCATCTGATTGTTAAGGGTAGGGCTGAGCCCAGATGGCCACAGCACTTGGGGACATCAGGGGTTCTGTGGACGAAACAGGCCACATACTAAGCCTGACAAGCTCAGGGGAGGCCAGCATGGTGGGCTTACAAACTCAGAGACGGAAAGCAACCACATAGGATGGTCAGAACACAAAAATTCCTAACTAAACAGCAGGTCATGGTAGGTGGTCACGTCCTAGGCCTACAGCGTCCTCAACAAAGGTCACTCTTCACCTTAAGTGAGCCTGTCTGTTGTCTGTGTGTCTAGGATCACATAGCTTTGAAATGTCAGAGTAATTTTCTTCTCCAGACCCCTCAGGGCACAAGTCACTGTATCAGAGCAGAAGAGCACATCGTTACTGTTGCCCACGTACCATCTTACGTACTGTAAACGTTAACCATCCTGCACCCACCAGCGTGTCTTTTGCTTTGTATCCAGTCTCAGAGATTCCCCCACTTTGCTGTCTCCCACTCCCTGAATCTACCACCGATGAATTTCATGAAAGCCCCCTTACGTCTCCTCTTAGACTAATGTATAAAATAAGCTGCAAAACTGCCATTCTCAGGAGCATTTTCTCAATCTGTTGAGATTTTGCTTCCTGGCAATTGTCGTCATTTGAGCTCAAATAAACTCATAAAAATTCTCTACAGGTTAGGATGTTTCTTACAGCGACAGTTCAGATAGCGGTTTCCATCCCTTTCCCAGCCCCTCCCTGAGGGAACAGCCTGGCCAGACCTTGCAGCCTCGGGCGCTTCTCTGTCTGTGGCATCTTGTGTCACTAACTTCTCGGGTTGGCTGAGCCCTGGCCACTGCATGGGGGCGCCTGGGGTGTGCGGCTGTGCTTTCTACTGTGTTCCCCTCACAAGGCCCAGAACAGAGCCAGGCCTGGACACACCGAGGACTAGATCGGGGACAGCTGAGTACCCTAAAGGAAGCAAATGTGGCTTAGGGTGGTGCAGGGGAGGGGCTGTCCTCTGGGTCCTCTCTGGCCTCCAGTCAGGTGTCCCATTCCATGCGTCTCTGCCCTGCTAAGGTGAGTGCCCCCAGCACCCCAGCTGCCAGCCTCGGACTCTGCCATTGCTCCTGCCCCAGGCGTCTGTCCTCTCAGCATCTCTGTCTCTTGGGAGAAACCACAGACTCCTGGGCCTTCTGTAGAGACACCTGGTCTTGTGTGCGCAAACCAGAGAGTGACACTTGGGGTTCATCTACTTAAACAGCCTCCTCAGCCTCTGGTTCCTCTCAGAGCTTCCGTTTCCACTCCTGCCCCCATCCCCCCCACCC
>NW_017731424.1:139368-146977 GCF_001890085.2 Hipposideros armiger
AACAAAACGACAGCAACTTGTCTGTTCCCCTTCCCCCAATTCCCCAGCACTGTTCCCATCCCCCCAATTCCCCAATAAAAATCTTAAAAAAAAAAAATTCTCAAACCAGCCACTGTCACTCATGTTCCGCAGATTCAAACCCACCCCAGGGCCTTCAGGACAATCACCAAGTCATGGACGAACATCTGGGGGCTTACAAACAGCTGTGACGGTGACCTGCCCATGCTAAACGTCCAGCACAGTTTAGATCTGAAGCACATCTAGGTGCCCAAAGCACAGGAGACAGGACGAGGGTGGGAGAGACAAACTCCCATGGAGGAGACCAAGGTGGGGCCTCAGTGACTCCTGAGGAAGGGACAGGATTTCTTGACAGGGATGGGGTGGGGATGGGGGGCACCTCGGCGCTCTGGTCCCCTCCCTCAGAGAGAAGTGCATTCCTGCTCTTCTGAACTTGGGTTGGCCATATGACTGGCTCTGTCAATGAGATGTGAGGGGACGTGATACTCAGCCCAGAGACGCCATGTTCTTGCTTCCCTCGCCAGGGGACTGGAAAGATTCCAGGGTGACGCTGCTCTGTCATCCTCGGTCCCCAGGTGAAGATGACCTGGAGCAGAGTTGCACCTGGCCCACGACGGAATCTGGGGATCATCTGTTCCTAATGCTTTAGGAATATATTGACACATGGGCTTGTGGGAGAGGGTGAGTCAAGTTTCAGAAGTCGGACGGTGCAGGGGACATGCGGGGAACTGCACAGAGCCCAGCGAGGATGGGGAATAAGGTGGTATGTGCACGGCCAGGGAAGAGGGGATGGAGGGAAGCAAAGGCATGGCCAGGAAGGTGGGGCAGCAACCGATTCTCTGCAGGGCTCTGAGCATGGCCCTGTCATAGCCGCCTGTCCTCTGCACACACACCCACTTAGGTGACTTCAACAGCCCATTCCCTGAGGACATGGATGGTGCTAGCCTGCCCTCAAGGAGCTTAGAGTCCACTGAGAGCAGACAGACCACAAATGAGAGAAGGGCAGTGCCCAGAGCAAGCTGTTCTCATCTCAGCACCAACTTGTTCTCAGCACCAACTTGTTCTCATCCAGAAGGTAGGGTTCCACAGGGCCTGCCCAGCACGGGGCAACCAGAAAGAGCAAAAATTCCTTCTATATCTGCAGACCCTGTCACATACTCCACCTCCTCCAGCCTCCTCACATGCGGAGTTTATCTGAAAACTCATGGCTTAGCAGCTCCCCCGACCCCCCCGGGAGATGGGTCTTCACTCCAGAGTCCCATTCTCTGCTTTCCCTGCCTCATGGACCCTTTGGTCATGTGGGGAAACCGATGAATCCCTCCTCAGAATGACGTTTTTAAATGCATAAAATAAATCACACAGGATTACAAAGGAACCTAATTACTTGTCAGTGTGATTATCAAAATTCTTTTTCAAATTGGGATATAGTAATATACGTGTTTCTTCATGAACACAGATCTAGCAGACGTTCCTAACAGTTGTCACCTTAAAGCAGATATTTCTAAATATCTACCAACAGCGGCAATGTTGTTGTAACGTGATGTAAAAAATACCTGTGATTTCTATGAGCGACAAGTCACAGGCATTGCTGGCACTGTTTGGTTTCTTGCCTATATTCCTAAGTGAAGGAAATACTAAATTTCAGCTAGAGGTTAGCGAAAGTAAGGACATCAATTTTCCTTGACCCGAATTCGCTGGCCCCCTGACTCCCAGCCCCATTAAGATCCCCTGCTCTGGGCTGCCCTGTGGCTCACTCTCTCACACCCCAATCAGTGCCTCGGTGTCCCCATCAGTTACTATGATTGTGAGTGCCTCTCAGTCAGCCCTGAGTGACTTCACACGGACATGCTCAGATGCTCTCCTGACTCTCTATAGTTTACCCTCCTGGGGAGGATATGAAATGTCTCCACAAAGGCTGACGAGGCAGCAGCAAGAACCAGATGGCTACGGGTCCAAGGTGAGGCCAAGGGCACCTCTACTGCAGCCTATGTCTTGTTCGTAGGAAGTCCCTTCCTCTGCCTGTCCGTGGCGTTGCTTAACCTGTTGCTAAAAGGATCAAATTCAAAGCACTCAGCCTGTCTCCTGCCTTTCTCTCTTGCCTCTTCCGGTTTTTAATCAATCTCCCAGATGTCAGCCACATGGAGAGCCCCAGGGTCTGCACCCTCCAGGGACCTCTCAGCTGTCGGCGCCAGGCCTGCGCATGGGTCTCTGGGTCCAGTCATCATTTCCTACTTGACACAGAAAGGATTTCTTAAAACAAGCCTCAAAACGTGCAAACCATACAAGAACTTTGAACAGTCTACTAACGTGAAAATTGGGAACATAACGCTGATCAACAGACACTTTAAAGATGGAAAAGTAAAGCATCAGAAAGAAGATGTGGTCGTTACAGCCATAACTAATGAAGGACTGCAATCCAGGATGAAAAAAGCGCCCACAAATCAATTTTAAAGAGACAATGCATTTTTAAAAAGGGGGGTGGGGAGGAAACAGAGACTGGGCACTTCACAGATGAGGCCACACAAAGTGGGGAGGGACATCTGCAGAGATGCTCAGTCTCAATGGTGACCAGGAAAATGCAAACCGGGACCATAATAAGATGCCATGTTGTACCCACAACATTGGCAAACATTTAGAAATGTGACAGTTGCAAGCGTTGGTGAGGATGTGACAGAGCATTAGAAGCCTTTACACATAGCTGGTAAGAGGGTAATTGGTTCAAGCACTCTGAGAAATGTGGCAATCTGTAAGAAGGTGGAGATATGGGAACTTTGACACAGCGGTTCCACTCTTCCCAGATCCCAGCACCTGGGCACCGGGCGTCGCACCTGAGAAAGCGAACAGCAGCTCTGCTCACAGCAGCCCAAATCCAGAAAGAATCAAGATGTGTGTAGTCACCCAGTGGAATAGTTTATAGTGATTCAGAGGAATGAATGACAGATGCACACGGCAGCACGGATGACCCTTGGGATTGTAAATGCTGAGCAAAAGCAAACCCAAGCAAAACTAAACACGTTGCTCAGGTGAGGCTCACACAGGTGCTGGCAACTAGTTCTAAAGAGCCCAAGGGACTAAATAACCCAACATTTGGGATGGTGGCCACCTGGTGGCAGGGGAGGGGGTTGGGACCATTGAGACTTGCACAAGGTATCAATAATGTTCCACTTCTTAAGTGGGGTGGTGGGCTCACATTTTTTGTTTCAACAAAATCCCTGAGTGTTTGACTCCCAGGCATGGTGCCAGACTGCCTACGAAGTACAGGAGGACACAGGGCCACCCTCAGGGAGTTGGTACTAGAAGCCTTCGAAGTAACTCCAGGGGAGCAGGGCACACGACGGGGCTCCGAAGAGGGAGAGGGAACCTACTGAGGCCGGCTGCCCATGGATGCCAGGTCCCTCCCTCCATGATGCTCTCCCACGTAATCCACACCACAATGCATGGAGTAGATATCAGCCACGCCCAGTGCACAGATGGGCGCGCGTGGGCACTGCGGCAGTCCAGGCTGCTGGCAGGGCCTGGCATCTGGGCTGGAGCGATGGAGGAGCATTGCTGCCTCACTGGGCCCTCGGCTCCAGAGGGGCTGCCCTTCACCCAGATCCCTGCCTGCCTCCCTGTGTCACCCCCAAGGCTCCTTCAGCGCAGGTGTGGGCAGCCGCCCTCACACCCCCGCTCACTCCACAGGCTGGGGGAGTGCACAGCTGTGCTCTGCTGTCCACTTACATCCTGCTCTCTCTCCCTGTCTCTCCCCTTCTCTCCCCCACTCTCTCCCTTTCCACCCCCCAACCCCCAACACACACATACACTTCCACCCGCCCACTGAGCACTGTCAGCCCCTGCCTCCCTCCCTGGAAATGGTACCAATCCCTCCAGTTACCCCAGCCTAAGCCAGTGTACATGGGACCCAACCTCCCACCCACTGAGCCTGCTGCCCCACTGTCCTAATATCCCAAAATCACCCTTCCCCTTCCCCTCACCCTCCCACCACCACTGACCAGCTGTCAGTCCACCCCATCGCCCCACCCAGACCCCTGCAGAGCGACCAAAACAGCACATCCCTCACTTGCTGGGATCCATTTTCCTGGTCACCAGGCCTTTCCTAACCTCACTTCTCCACCTCCACCCTGAACCCAAGGTCCCTATAGCTTCCCAACCCATCACTGCCAGCTCCTGCCCCCAGGAAGACCCAGCCACCTGCCCCTCAGTCTGTGCTCCCACCTGAGTTAACTGTACCCTATTCTGCGCCATGTCACCCCCATCCCCGCAGCCCACATCACATGGCATCAGAATCGTCTGCCGACTGTGAGCTCTCTGAGGGCAGGTGCCACATGCTGCGAACCTCTGAAGCCCGCGAGGTTCACCTCAGAGGTGGCATCAGGGAAGCCCCACTTGGAGGACACAGGTTCTTCTGCAGGTGGACAGGGGATCCTGGAGCAGAGCTTGTATCAGGTCTCAGCAGGTGGGGCACGAAGGGTCAGGCCAGGTGGGACTTCCGAGAGAACGGCCAAGGCCTGGGGCACAGTGTGGGCAGGCTGGGAAAGCTCTGGGCCTGGGCCTGGGCCTGGGGCTGCGGCTGGAGCTCAGGGTGCCAGGGGCCTGAGGAGGGGCTGCAGGGCTCTGTGGCCACGTAAACTGAGGCTAACGTGCACACACGTTTCTGTGGAGAGGAGATCCAGTGCTTTGTCAGAATCTCAAAGGGGTCTGCGATCTAAGAACCATCCAAATCACTGTTCTCGAAGAAAAATGTTCATCCTCATTCATAATGAAAGAAATGTACATTGAAATCAATGAGATATTTTTCACCTATCATACTGGTTTTCATCCCTGCCTGCCCATTAGAATCTCCTGGGGCAATTTTTAAAGCTCCAATGCCCAGGCCCCTTTCCCGTTCTCTGTCCCCATCTCTCACCCCCCTAACCCCCCCCACACACACACACATAACTGTCTGATTTTTATTTAATTGGTCTAGGATATGGGATATGGCGCAGGCACTGGTATTTGTAGAAAGCTCCCCAGGTAATTCTGACCTTGGTCCAGACTGAGAACCAGTGAGCTGTCACACTGGCAAAGGGCACAGGTGCTGGGATGGCATCTCATGCACTGGGTGGGGGGGTGTAGACGGGTTCAAAGGTCTGCGGAGAGCACCTGGGCGATGAACGTGAAAGCTGAGCGTGCCTGCACCCCGGACCAGCCATTCCACTTCTAAGAATTTAGTCTACAGTAGACCCTGTGCCCGTGCTTAAAGCTGTGCCTACAAAATCGCCGCTGCCCTCTGCTTCTGACAGCACAAGGCTGGAAAGAGTCCAGACGTCCCCCAGTAGGGATGGTAAAATCAAGCATGGCGTGTCCACGTGACAGAATATTCCGCAGCCGGTAAAAAGCACCCGGCGCAGCGCTCTGCGAGCTGAGGAAGGACTTCCACCATGGCCGGCAAATGCAAACCCGGAGCAAAGGGGAGGAGGCTGTGGTTTTTGAACACACTGCACATCTACATTTGCATAGCACCCAGTAAGGATATATATTGCCAAAACCTCTTAGCAGTTATTGCCTTAGGGGAGAAAACTGGGAAGCTAGGACGCAGGAGGGGGGAGACCTGGTTTTCATTCCATTCCCCTTTTGTACTGTTTGAATTATTCTTATGAATATGTATTGCTTTTTCCAGAAAACATTAAGAAGGTGAAAGGGAGACGAAGGGAGGAGAAGGAAGAGAAGGCCAGGCAGCTACTTGGCCCCAGCAATTAAAACGCAGAGGACCCTGGTCCGAAAGAGGGCGGGGCCAAGTCAGCTTCAGCGTCTGGAGTCGGGGGTAAGGGGACACCCTAAATCCCCCTGGTCCAGATTGGACCCTGGAGGCAGAAGCCCGCTAGGCCCAGGATAGATGTGGAGATGCAGTGACCTGGCTTGAGCGGGTAAGAGGGCTGTGGGTAAGCTGGAGGGAGGAGGGGGGGGTTGCAGACAGATCCCTCCCTCGTGCCACTTCCAAGAAACCCCTTTAGGGAAAAATATGCGTCATGGTGCAAACTGGAAGCCCCAGGACATACATCTCATCGCTGCCCTGGCCTCTAGACCCTGAAGAGCAGCGGGATGCAGCCTTGAGCACAATGTCCTGCAAACACCGCCCTCTTGTGGTGCGGTGCGTGAACAGCGCTCAGGTCCACAATCGTGCTGCTTGTGTGTTCAGAACTGGAGAAGGAAAAAGTACAATTTAATTCTCAACAACAAAAAAGGACCCAATAAGGAATTCAAAAGAAGGACACATATATGATCCAAACACAAAACTCATATTTTGAGTGTAGTGTATGAACCACCTTTCAATGAACTCTTCTTCAAATATAAAATAGCTTGTTTTTTCCCCTAAAATAGATATATTCAAATTCTAAATAACAATACTGAAAAGCACTAAAGAGAAGCAACACCTGCAATCCCTAGGTTGCGATCAGTAGCGCCTGTTAGCATTTTATTGAGCATCTCTCAAGACTCTCTATAAATACGTACACACAGAGATATGTCCAAACTTACGTCAATGGGACCACGCAACACAAGCCACTTTGTAGCCTGATTTTTTTCCTCTCCATAATGTAGTGTGGACATCTGCACGATAGGCACATGCTACATCATCACTTTTAATGTTCTACATTGTAAACGTTATACTTGTGAAAAATAGACCCACAGAGTAACACAAATGGAATATATGTGTGTGAAAATATCCATTAATAGCTGACTGACTGAGCCAACTATGCCATATCCATCCTGTGGAATACTTTGGAATGCACGTGTGCTATGTGGTTACATGTCAAAGATATGTCATATGATGAAATAAAATTACGTTGTAAAATAGTATTTATAGAATTATCATATATATACATATATATGCATGCCTATATCTCAGGAGAAAAGAAAATGTTGCTTGAAGAATACTCAAGAAACTCTCTTAGGAAAGAAATATGATCGGGAAGACTAAGCATGCGTGAAATTTTACTTTCACTTTTCCTCTTCTGTATTGTATGATTGTTAAAGTATTATCATCTTGGGGACTTTACTCTGAAGCCTTAATGCCCCAATGGCTTATTTAAATATTCCCTATTGATGAACATTTAGGCTCTTCACAGTTTCCCTGCTGGGAACCACCTTGCACGTGAATTATTCATTGTGCGCTTGTCTGATTCTCTCTCTGGGTCAATTCCTGGGCATGGAGCTGCAGGGGCAGTTTTTAAATGTGCACCCTCCATGGCGTTGACTATCAACACACGGCAGAGTGAATCTGAAGCGACTGTTCTCCACCAGCTGGATTCTGAAGGGCCTAATGTCTGTTTCTAGCTGGGGAGGGCATGGCCTCTGTCCACGCTTTGTACCTCTGGAGGCTCTATTTCGCCAGAATATGGGTCAGTTTCACTGGATCTTTTATGTCCCTCTTTTTTTTCTTTTAATTTTTTGTTGGGGAGTTGGGGGAAGGAGAACAAGTTCCTGTCCTTTTGTTCTTCAGTCTAGTTGTGGAGGACGTTGCTTCACTGCCCCAAGTTGGCACCATCATTGCGCTCTTCCCGGGCGAGGCAGATCAGTCGCTGGCTTCTGGACGGCCGCTCACGCTGGCTGC
>NW_017731424.1:147077-293108 GCF_001890085.2 Hipposideros armiger
TCAGCATCTTAGCTGTGGAGGGCAGTGTCACTGGCCCTCATATGTGGGATCCAAACCGGGGCCCTCTGGCATCCCAAGCCAGCTCTTAACCAATGCGCCACTCAGCCAGCCCTTTTATGTCCCTCGTAATGTCTTGCTTCCATTTAACATAACTCCGTCATGCCTGCTGTCGTCCTTGCTCCCCTCAGTCTATTCTCTCTGCAGCAGCCAAGGTGAGGCTTTCCTAGCAGACGCTGCCCACACCCCGCCAGCAGCTTCATGCCACACCGGAAATCAATCCAGCGTCCTCACCATGGCCCCCCAGGCTCCGCATGTATGGCCCTTGTGATCCTTCCAACTTCATGTCTTCCTCCTCTTCCTGCCCTCACTTCCTGCCCTCACTTAGACCAGGCCACGCTGGCCAGCTTGCTCTTCCTGACACTCCAGTACACACACCAGCCCCAGGGCCTTTGCACTTCTGCCTGGAAGACTGCTCTTCTAAAGAGCTACAAGGCTCTTGCCCCTTGCTTCATTTATGTCTCAGCTCAAATGGTGCCTCCTCAGAGAAGCCCGTCGGACCACCTTGCCTCAAAAGGCACCTCTCCCTTCTCAGACACTGTCATCTTCCCCAGTTTCCTTTCTCTTCCTAGCTCTGAGATGATACCAGATTCACGTGTTCACTTGCCTTTGGTGTTCCTCCCTCACTAAGTTATAAGCTCTGTGAGAGCGGGAAGCTGCCTGGCTTGTGCTGTGTCCCCAGCACCCAGCACAGGGCCTGGCACATGCAGCCCTCAGTAAGGTCGTGTTGCTGGAATGAATGAGAAGCTGGTGCCACATGGATGCCTGAAACCTGAAGAGCCCAGATGTGCCGTTTCTCTCAACTGGTCCAGAATGAGGTCAGGTGTGTTTAAATCACCTTTTCCATCTCTGAGGAGCTTTATCAGGAAAATCTGACATAACCTTTTTAATGCAACAATTTGGGAGAAGAAACTGCAAGTGGGTTATTATTCAGAAAAAAATACCTTTCCTCCAAACCAGAGCAGCACGCCTACCCCACATACTTGCTCCTTTAGAGAAAAATAGAAAGGTTAATATTGCCCCATCAGAGGAAAGGAGCCAATTAGCACAACTGCGATTCAGAAGAAGAATAGAGGTTAATTGCTTGGAGTCCACATGTCTCAAATGCCTAATGCTATATCATTATTTTTTAGCTACATATTATTCATTTCATACACTTAAGTATTCCACCTCATTACTAATCAGTAATTCCTTATCCTTAAATTTTGCCCAATTCAGCCTGTCATCATAGGGCCCTCCTCAGCCCCCTTTTCCCCCAAGATGTAACAAAATTGTGAAGAAAAGGTTGGTTCCTCCTATTCACTGCCTCCCACGTCCAACCCCCACCAGTGTCCCCCGCGGTCACCTCTCCTCTTCCTGGGCGTGCTGTTTCCCTGCCTGAGCACTCCTGTCTCAGCATCTCTCACGTCCCAGGCACCCTTCTAAGCTTGTTAGTTGGGCAAAAGATGCGAATTCTTCTGGCTGAGGTGACCTTGTTCTTTTGGAAAGACTCACAAGTTGGCACCTTGGACATGTTAACTCAACAGATCAGTATTTCCTGGGAATGTAATAATAGCAGTAATAATAATAATGATGGCCGTGAAGACTTTTTGAACATCTTTATGTTTCAGGCACTGTGCTAATAATGCATTTTACACGCAGGGTTTTCATCCATATGAAGCTATGTAGGTCCTTATACATCGGTCATCTAAGCGAATGAAGGGACCAATCCCAACCCAGCTCCATTTCTGCAAATGCTCAGCCTGGGAGAGCCCATGGGAAGCCGTTTTCCCTTTGTGTTCTCTTCTGTCACATGGGTTGTTAAAAGCTGCTGAGCTCCTACTCACTGTCCTGTCTCAAGTGGCTCCCAGGTGCCTAGAAAGCCTTCAGAGCACCCCTCTCCCTTTTGGCTGGTCTAGCTGGGATTGAAACCATGCTCTTCCTAGCTCCTAGTCATAAGAAGAAACATGGCTGAGAATATGCAAAATGCAAAACAAGCCAGAACCCTAGTCCTAACGTGGGCTTGCTGGATGGCAGAAATTCTTCCTTAGGAAATGACACCATTTTCGAGGTTGTCCCTGGCAGCAGAGCAGCGAGTATGACAAGGTATGAGATATGGGTGCCCACGTTTCTTCTCTCCCTCATGTGGTAAAGATGCCTGTGATAAAATGAGCTTGGGAGAGGTCCCTCTTTCTCTGGAATTAACAGTCATAGACTATAAATCAACTACGTTTACTAAAAGACAAGCTTGGGCATATGTGCAAGTAACGTGAAACTATAAAGAAAGACCAAACAGGTTTGAAAAAGAACCAAACGGAATTTCTAGAACTAAAATGTATAATAATAAAAGCTAAAACCTCCTGGATAAGAGAATCAGCAAATAGAAATAGATCTGAAGGCCCAGCTGAGGGTTTCTTTGAAGAAATAAAAAAAAGAAAGTAAGAAATAGATCTGAAGAAGTTATCAATCCAGAAAACATAGCCTAAGAAACTATCTTTCAAGAGATAAGAACTGGAAAATGTGAAAGGAGATTAAGGGACCAACAGTAGAGCGTGAGAAGCTCTATAAGGAAAAGAGAATGAATGGGGCCGAGACAATGGAAGAAGAGGTAAGGGCTGGGAACCTTCTGGAATTGATTAAAGCTACCAATCCCTGGATTCAAAAAGCCCAATAAATCCAAAGGAGGAAAAATAAAAAGAAACCCAGGCCCTGACATGTCATGGTGAAACTGCTGAACACCAAAGACAAAGGGAAGATTTTACATGTAGTCAGAAAGAAAAGACAAAAGGTTTTGAACAGAACAGACTGACAATTGATGGCTTATCAGCAAGGGTGGAAGTTAGAAGAATAGAATGATATATTCAGTGTGCTGAGAAAAATAACTGTCCACCAGAATGCTGTGCCCACTGAAGATAAATTTCAAGAACAAGGTGAAATATAGGCATTTTCAAGCCAACGAAAAAACTAGGAAAATTTGACACCAGCAAAACTCAGTAAACAAAACTCTAAAGGATGAATTTCAGACAGAAGGAACATGATTTCAGCTTGAGGATCTATGATTTAAGAAGAAAGGAAATGCACAGAAATTCAGACACACATTAACTGTATTACACAACAGTGATCAAGTCTGTAGAGTTAAAGAAAAACAAGCAGAATTAAAAGACACCACAACAATAGCATACAAATCAAGGAGAAAGAGAATAAAAGTGTTCTGAAGTCTTGTATTATGTGGAAGGAAGTAATGGTACTCATTATCTTTAGATTTTGATGAATTAAGTGGGCATATTATAATTTCTAGGTTAACCACTAAACCAATGGAAACAGAGTATATAACTTTCAACCTAACAGAAGGAAAAAGTAAAACGAGAAAAAATAATCAATCCAAAACAAGAAAAAACAGAAAGCAGAGAATGAACTGGTAGGCACTAATTCTAATATATCAATGATTATAATAAATATAAAGGGATCAAATGCTCCTGGTAAAAGATGATCAGATAAGATTTTTTTAAATCCAACTGTTTGCTGTTTATAAGAATCACAACAAAAACTTAAGGATATTGAAAGGTGGAAAGTAAGACTGGGAAAAGATATACAAGGTTAGCAAACAGAACATTAACAAAAACGACTATCTTGGACCATAAAGCAAGTCCTAACAAATTTCAAAGGACGGAAAACATACAGGTCATGTTCTCTGATCACAATTCATAAACCAGAAATCAATAATAAAAATGTAATTAGTTTTTCAATCCACATGTTTGGAATTAAGAAACACACTTTTAAATAACTCTTTGATCAAAGAAGAAATGGTCATCAGAATTCAGAAAATATTTAGAATTGAACAAAATGGAAAATACACCATATCAAAACTTATGGAAGGGGCCAGCCTAGTGGCTCAGTTGGTTAAGAACTCGCTCAAGAGTGCGAGTTCTGAGCAACAGCAGTTCGATTCCCAGACCGAGCTGAGCTGCCGCTGAGCTGCCAACAGGTGGCAGGATGGCTCAGCTAAAAAAAACCCAAAAACTTATGGAGTGTAACTCAAGCAATAGAAAGAAATTTATACCCTTAATTGTTTATTATTTTTTTAAATATAAAAGAAGAAAGGCTGAAGATTAATGAGCTAAGCACCCATCTTAGAAGTTGGATAAAAAAAAAAAGCAAAATAAATCGAAACATATTTAAAGCAGGTCTCTATGACGCACCCTCAAATCAAAAATGAAAAATGGCCTTGGTCCACCCAGGAGGGCTCCCTCCAACTCCCTCCGGGTCCCTTCACTTCTACGGTAGTATTTTCCCAAGCATACTGGGCTGTCTGCTGGGGTATAGAAGATTTTCATGGCACCTAGGCATGTAGTTACTTCAATATATTTTTTTATATAGTTTCCTCCTACTTAAGACAGGTAATGTGGTTTTACATTTATAGTAGGAAAATAAGGTTTCTTTTTTAAATATATTCATTTAGAGATGGCTCTGTTGCACAATGGATAGCGCATTGGACTTCTAAAATATATTCATTTAGTAAGAAGATGAAATTCCAAAGAAAATATTAAATAAGTTCTACACCATATAAAATAATACTTCATGAATTAATATATCACTTATACAGCATCCTAACAGGCCCCGGTACTTAATAAGAACTCAGTAAATGTTAGTTATTGTTGTCATAATTATCACCACTTGAAGGATGAAAATTTGAGAGACAGTAATCCACCTAAGGCACCAAAAGTAAACTCCAGACCAATGACACGCCCTGCAGGGCAAAAGTCAAGCCCGCCCATGCCCACCCCCACCACGCCTGGCCCCCTCCACACCCTGTCTCCCCTGGAGGGTTTGTGCTGGGGACTCTGGGCCCGACGCTGGCCCCACCCCGGGCTCTGGGCCTATCCTTCTTGTCTCGCCATCCCCTTGGGCCCCAAACACTGACATTCATTCATACCAGGAGCCCAGCACAGAGCTGATGGGGCTCAGAATGCTGCTCCTTCTCCAAAAGTTAATTTAAAAGGGTGAAAGCCTTTAACACTGAAAAAGGAACCTCCAGGTGTGGCCTCTGCAGCATCCCAGCTGAGGCATAGGGCAGAGATGTGGGGGGAGGGAGAGCCCCCCACTCCTGGGGCACCTTCCAGAGGGAGCACCTTCAGCCCAGCCAACCCTCTGCTGGGGGCAGAACATGGTTCTGGAGCCGAGGATAACTGGCCTTTATGATTTGACAAGAGTAGTATCTTTGGGTGTTTGCAGGCTTTTCATACCAGAAAAACTTCCAATCTGTCATTTTCAAATTAATTGCATCATTTCCCTCTCTCTTCAAAGATGATTAGCAGGCTTACTTGGGAGCTTCTCCGCTGCAGTGATTTTATTTTCCCTGACCGACTGTCTCTGCTCCTGGGGGCCTAACCCCATAGAAGTGAAACCCACCAAGGCAGCACGCGTGTCCCATTTGCCACACACAGGAGCGGGCAGGCAGCAATGACTTCCAGCAGCCACCAGTGGGAGCTCCAGCTTTCTCTTTGGAGCCCCAGACCTCAGCCACCTGGCGTCCCTTGTCATTTGGTGAGCAGAATGGCCCTTGGGACACGGATGAACCCACATGGGACATGTATGTGTAAATCCTATCTACTTCTACTTCTTGGCTGCTGCCCAGGGCTGACAGCGCCTCACTGAGGGCTGCTTCCTGAATTGGGCCCCATGGGTTATGGTTCACAGGCCATCACCCCAGGGGGCTTACAATTTGAGTGGGGTGGTGGAAGGACCCATGGGCCAGGAGTCAGACACGTGGGTTCCACAGGATCACTTGTCAAATGTGTGCCATGAATGAATCACTTACGTTTTATGCAATGGTAAGTGTAACAGGGATTCACACACACACACACACACACACACACACACACACACAGTGGAGGCGATGAGGAGGGAAAATCCATCAGCTTCCTCTAAGGACTGGACACTAGGGACTGCTTCCTAGAGGACCAGAGCGGGCAGCCGGCTCTAGCCATTCCCTCCGGCCTGGGCCACCAGCAGGGGCAGGGAGTGTGGCAGACAGGGCCAGCCGGATGCCCACTCACTGAGCATTGTCCTTTGGAGGGCCTGGCTGCCCTGTCCCTCCCCACCCTCACCCCACCCCACTGCGTCTAGGATGCTTCACTGTCCTGGTTTGTCAGCGTCTGCCCCTCCTGGCCATGGACTTGACTGGGTTCGCCCTGACCCTCAGAGCCAGGCCACCGTCCATCTCTGGGCCTTCGCCGGTCTTCATTCCCCTGCAGGTTAAAAGCTCTCAGTCTGCCACTTCCTCTGGTCACCTTCCAACCCATTCAGGGCTTTCCCTTGAAACGGGGCCTTCTGTCGTTTCATCTACTAGATAGCATCTTTGGGGCCCAGTCTGTGGACTAAACATGGCATTGCAGGCGAGAAGATGTGAATTCACATTCCAGTTTACACGTAATGCTGGACGACCTAAGTAAGCACACACACACACACACACACACACACACACACACACATTTTTCCTGTTCTTACAAGGCCCAATCCAAGGGGAAGGGGACTTGAAGCTTAGAGCGAACTTATCAGACCTCTTCACTTTCAGAAATCTCGGGCCCTGCCCTCCAGCGGCAGCCCTGCTGAGCCCACACCTGCAGAGATGCCCCATTTGCTCATCCGTCTCTCCTCCAGACCGCAGACGCCAGGGCAAGGGCTGACCTTTCACCTCTGCCTGCAGGTACTGAGTATGGAGTAGGAGCTCAGCACATGTTCAATGCATGACTCATTCAGAACTGTTTAGTGAGAACTTATTATGGGCCAGACACAGCTCCAGATGCCAGAAATCCAGCAGTGAACAGAACAGACAAAAATCTCTCTCTACATAATGCTTCTATATCTCATGGGCAAATGGACAAGTGGGCGGGTGAGGGTTTGTTGTTGCTGTGGTTTTGTGGGTTTGTTTCTTATCCAGGATACCCATTAGGAAACCCACTTGCTCCCACACGAATTCCATCTCTCCTTTCTAATACCGCAATGGAAGAGGAGGAAATAGAAACCCCCTTCTCCCGGAAAATGAAAGACAAGGAAGCTGCTACCCGTGGGCGACTGGGGTTTCACTAATAGAGGGTTCCAGGGTAAAGCTATGGATGGCTCTGGACCGGTACTAGCCCAGCACGTTCCCCACGCAAAAGTTGATTTTGAAGGGAAACAAAAGTTTTATGTGGAGGCCCCAGCCCTCCCACCCACTCACCCCCAGCACTGACAGCTGACAACCCCCATCCCAGGCCTGCTTCATCATGAGGCAGCTTGCAGAGACTTGAGCAGGTGTCACCCAGTTACGGGCCACCAAAAGGGCTTTAGCTTTGCAATAACTACCAAGCTTTGCAGCAACCCCAGGGCATTACCCCTTCTGCCCTTTTTTTGTGGGAATACCAGCCAATACTAAGAACTTAAAAGATGCCTTACATCCACCTCTCGAATTGATTTCTTAGCTGGAGGAAATGGAGTGATTTGCAGGGCTAATTTACATAGCACATGGCACCACGCCCCACACTCCAGGCCACCCTGGGTTCAGTGATGCCCACCACCTGACCAGGTATCAGGTCTGCAGTATTGCTTTCTCCATTCAAAGGGAAGTCCTCATGAAGACCCCATCAGAATGCACAAAGCAAAAGTGTCATCAAAATATGCAGCCTTGGGCCGGCCGAGTGGCGCGATGGTTAAGAACTGGCTTGGGACACCAGAGGGCCCCGGTTCGGATCCCACATATGAGGGCCAGTGACACTGCCCTCTACAGCTGGGATGCTGAACAACAGCTCAACCTGGAGCTGGGCAGCCGTGAGTCGCTGGCAACGGCGGAGGCTGCAGCCCCTGTGGCAGTGGGTTGCCATGGACTAGCGTGAGTGGCCAGCAGCCAGCGTGAGCGGCCAGCAGCCACCGTGAGCGGCCGTCCAGAAGCCGGCGACTGATCTGCCTCGCCCGGGAAGAGCGCAATGATGGTGCCAACTTGCGCCAGTGAAGCAACATCCTCCACAACTAGACCGAAGAACAAAAACAACAGCAACTTGTCTGTTCCCCTTCCCCCAATTCCCCAGCACTGTTCCCATCCCCCCAGTTCCCCAATAAAAATCTTTAAAAAAAAAATATGCAGCCTTGAAAAATTCTCATTTCACTCCTAATGCACCAGATACTGCATGGGGGGGAGGGGAGGGTGACAGAGCAGAGGTGCTTCAAAAATCACATTGCCTTGCTCAGGACACTGCCTGCCACACTTTGTTCTGACTTCCTATCTTTTTGTCTGTTTCAGGGAAATATGAATCATAGTTAAAGTCTACCAAATAAACAAGCTAATGTTATAAAGTTCTATAAAACCTACAATTTTAAAAAGGCTTTAGATGTAGTTGACAGTAAATTGAATTCAACACATCCTATTTCTGGTTTAATGCTGGGTTCCTTTCGTCAAGAACAAACGTACTCATAATGGCTTGAGTCTAAGTGAATGGACTCAGTATAAACATATAGGAAGCACCGACACTCACATTAATTTTCTTTGTTTTTAAAATAGAATGAGACAGAGTGTTCTATTTCTCAAAGATTAATTTCCCATCAAGTTTTCATGCACACTCCTAGGTTTTCTGGTCTGAATAATCATGACGCACACTGAAAACCCACTTTGGGATTTTTCATTTTAATGAGCAACAGAAACCCAATGCCTGCCGAGGCCAGGAGACATCCTGGGTGTTAGCGCCCCTGTTCTGAGAGTGCTTGAGGGAAAGCTGGAAAAAGTGACTTCCTAGCATCTGGTTGCCTCACGCTAAGAGCAGGGCAGCCTGCATGGCGCTGGATCTAAATTCATCATAGATTACTCGTAGACAGAGCAAAAAACGTTCATTTCTTATAAACTCACCTAATAGGTATAAGTTTAAAAGGTTCCTGGCAAATCTATACATGTGATAAATTTCATAGACCTATTCACCAAAAGAGAAATGTAAACATTGGCAAAATCCAAATAAGGCTTAGTTAATAGGGTTGTGCCAATGTGTCGATTTCCTGGCTTTGAAAACTACTGTGGTTATTACGTCAGGGGCTCTCTTTGGGGGAAGCCGGGGGAAGGGCACGCTGATTACACCACTTTTGTGAACAAAAAGTGTGACATTAATGGTGTATCACACTTGCAATTTCTAAGTGAGTCAAATTATTTCAAAGTAAAAAGCTAAAAAAAAAAAAAAACAATGTGGGGGTCAGGTAACGGAAACACAGCCACAGTGGTGAGTGTATAAACTGGTGCAGTCTTTCAGAACAACCTGGTAGTATCCATCCAAATGGAAAACGCACTAGCCCAGCAATTCCACTTCCAGGAGCCCAGCTTACAGAACTACTTCTACATGTGCATATAGAATGTTCTTTGCAGCACTGCTGTAAGAGAAAATAAAAATGGAAACAAACTCAATCTCCATGAGTAGAGGAATAGTAAGTCAAGGTGAAATGCCCATGCCATGAAATACTGGGCAACCAGAAAAAGTATAAAGCAGCTCAACACGAAAAGAATTGCGACGCACTGCTGAGTACAACATGAGGTCACAGGATAATACGGACAGGGATAGGAAGGTCCTATTTCCCTAAAATCACATTTATGTGTATACGCGTTACGTGGTTGTGTGAGCACGGAAAGTATCTGAAATGATACACCCTAAAAGATTCCCTCTGGGATGGGAAGTTCTTAGCAAGGATGATAAAGCGTCACTTTCACTTTGTTTGAAATCCATTACAGTGAGCATGTGCTGCTTTTAGAATTAGAACAACAATAGAAACATGAAAGAAAATGGAGGCAAGGCGAAAGGCCATTGGAAGAGTGCAGAGGCCTGACTTGGGAATCCAGGAGAGGTGGAATCACCAAGCCACAAGAAGGTGCCACTTAGCCCGAGTGGCCCAGTGGCCAGGGCAGTGGAGGCAGGCTGCCTCCACCACCAGTCACTGGCCCCTCCCTCGGAGAGACTTGAACATCTTGTCTGTCGGCAGGTGATGTGAAGGACCTTCCCATGGGAGGAACATCCTTCCCTGTTCCATGGTGAGGCTTGGTCATGTGACTTGCTTTGGCCAAAAGAATGTGAGCACGTGACGAGACGTGCAAAGTCTGAGCGGAAGTTTTAAGAGCCAACACGGGGCTCCACCAGTTCTGTTGTGCTCTTCCCTTTGTGTGTCCCTGGCAGCAGCTGCTCCTTCAGTCTGGGTCCCAGAATGAAGACACGCAGAGCAGAGCCACAGCCAACTGGCATCTAACAGGTAAGAGGGGTGAGAAATAAAGCGGTGCGCCACAAGGCGCTGCAACGTGGGATGTTTGTCACGCAGCCTTACCTCATGAAAGCTAACATATGAGCAAAGCAGCACCAACTAAAACGGGAGGGGCTGGGAAGGAGTTGGTGAGCGTTTACTGAGGGCTGAGCATGTGAAACCTGCACGTGAGGGAGGGGGCAGAGGTGGCACAGGGACTATGAGGAGCATGCATACTGTAGGGGACCAGAACATGCCACCCCACACTGTGCCACTTTGGCATGAGGATTATTTTGAGCTGGAGGCAAACGAGAATCAACAGATGCGGAAAGATGCCTTCCTAGGGCTTCCTTATCAGCGTAAAAGCAAAAACTTCTGGAAAATGGGACTGCCGTCAGTCCCCTCTCCCAGGGAAGCTGAAGTCGGCACAGAGATGGACCTGCACAAACAAACCTTGCTCCACTAGTCTCCCCCATACGTTTACCTCCACACAGTTTGCCACCCTGTAAGCCTAAACCCCTTTTCCTCTGTCTTGTCCCTTCTCTAAAAGCATACTGCTCTCTGCTAAGATGTTACATAAGCCCAAGTTCTAAGCACCCCTTTGAGTTACCCATCACTGGGTTTCTCATGCACCCGTTAATGAGCCGTTTTTGTCCTGATAATCTGTCTTTTGTCGGTCTAATTTTCCAGGGCCCCAGTCTAAGAACCTAGAAGGGTAGAAGGAAAAAAACTTGTCTTCCTCCCCTGCAATATCATCTACTTGGGGAAGTAACACTCATACACACAAATACACACACACACTCACACTCACACTCACACTGGGTTCCCGGCAAAGAGCAGCGCAGTGAGAAAAGCCTGGCAGCAGGAGTGGAAAGGGGTGCATCGGGAGGGGGGACGACCCTAAAGGCCGAGTCTGGGGTACGCCTTTCCGTGTCAGCATCTAATGCCCACATGCACCAACACAGCTGACTCAGGCCTTCGTCATAAAGCAAAAAACCCATCCCCAACAGTTTAATCGCCCTCCCCTTTCAATCAAAGGTTCCAGGAGAATGCCCTCCGCCAAGGGATTCCGCGTGGCGCCCTTTGTTACTGGGGCATGTGCTCTCCCTGCTGCACAGAGCCACTCTTAGATGATATGTTCTGTGTCCCTTGCAGATGATAGGAATGTGGACTGTATTTCCAGAAACTAGCTGTTTCCCTTTTGAACGAGACCCATCTTTGTGCAAAATGCATTCTCTTAAAGGAGACAAAGGGATGTGACTGAGATGGCGGGTATAAACACCACGTTTTCCCTTCTCATCTTCTTTCGCTGTGTTACCATGGTTCATTCATAACCTGCTTCATGCAAACAGCTGCGTGTCATTTTCTCCTCCAAATCTGGACATTTCCGTTGGAAGTCTTCCCCCAGCCTCTTTGCAAAAATGGCAGAAATAAGCCGTTATTAGGTCCCTTGGTACAAGATCCAAACCCATGAGAACATCATCAAGCACTCTCACCAGCTCCCCCGCCCTCACAGGCGCTTGCCACACCTGGCTCTGCATTTGCTACATGGGAGGGACCTGAGACTCATATACAGCCCGTTTTCCTCCCTCCCTCCTTCCCACCTTCCCTGCCCCTTTCCTCCAGAAATAAGAAGCATGCATTCCTCTTTTAAACCACTTATTAGTCTTACTTTCTTCCACCCATGTCTAGGACTGGTTTCCTTAAGATTTGAATTTATTGGCTTGTCGTGATGTGAGCTACTCTGGATGCTAAACTCATAAGACACTCGCTGTGTTTTCTGCCACGGACACCAGTGGTAAGGAGGGCTGAGGCTGAGTCTGCAGGAAGTTATTCAAGTCGGCCTAAGATGGCACCAGCCTCCTCCATCCTGTGACTTGATGGGCTGGACCTTGGAAGAGCAAAGCTGGGGCGTCCTGCAGGTCCTGCATTTCGAGAAAGGGCTGGAAAGCCTTCATTCTGCTCTGAATTTGTCCTCTCCCGAGTCCCTGGGATTCCCAGCCGACTTTGGTGGCCTCACTACCCTCACCCCCGCAACACACACACGCACACACACGGGCACACGCACACACACATGGGCACACACACACACACGAGCACACGCACACGTACACGCACACACACTCACGCACACACACTTCCTCTTCCCTCCCTGAACCACCCCCAGACCCTCCTGCCCCTGCCCAGGCCACAGCAAGATCCCTGAGCAGAGGCATCAGGCGCTTTGGTGGGAAGAAATGTTCCTGTGTGTTCCTACGCAACAAAATCAAGTGCGTGCGTAGGTGTCCTGTGTTTTACAAACTCTCCTCCTTGGTTGTTATAAGATTAAAACAATTTTCTCCCTCAGTAAATGCTTCCCTTCAAAACCACTGGAAGCACATAATTCGTCAGCTTATTTGTGCCTCCTATTTTCTTGGGGCTGTGAGGAAATCGTGATTGCGGGGTCTGCTACCTTCCAAGAGGCCAGCGTTGAGCAAGTGATGGACAAGAAGAAGTCATGTTTCAATGACAGCTCTGATCAATGTTTCATTTGTTTTGAAGTTCAAAAAAAATAGGTGAGCATCGCAGGTCCCTGGGGAAGGCTGGGAGAGTACATTTTGAGGTAAATTGCTCCTTTATCCTCGGTAAATTTAATGGACACTTTCATTAAAACTGCAGGGAATTTTAAGGTAGTTCTATTCCTATTTGAAAACTACAGCTGAGGATTGCTTTTTTAATGCCTGGTTCATTTGTGCCACTGAGATATCGAAACATTGTAGGGACGCCACACATTTTATTTTCCTTAACAATGATGGGAAATTCACGCACACCTGAGGACACAGAAACATTACTTAAAAATCACAATGAATTTCAAGGGAAAATGTACACAAAAGGAAGAAAATGGAAAAGCTGGCCCCGCTGATGTCAGGGAGGATACCAACTTGCGTTTATCCTTGAGAAAATAAATTCACCTGTCACTGATCAACGATGCCAGCTTGCTACCATGCTCCTGAAAAAGCATTCCTGCTGACTGTAAACGGCTCCATTTAGGTGACTGTTTACATAATTACACAGCAAAACATTGCAACCTTTTGGATTTAATACATGTTTTAACAAGCCCTTCAAACACAGTGCAGGCTTCTATAATCAAATCAAGCCTTTTCAATTAAAACACAATTAGAAAAGGTGTCATGGTGTCATTGTTCCACTCTGTCACATGAATAGATTCAAGAATTGCTTGGCTGGAAATCTGAGCTAACCCAAGACGCCTGAGCTTAAATGCCACATCGGAACACCAGGGAGGGCCTCCAGGCTGTGGGCCTTGGGTCCTGCATTAGAGACACAGACCATTAATCTTAGGCCATCTCTTTGTGATCAACTAAAGGCAGCAGGTGAAAACCCTGGGTGGCCTAGGGAGCTTGAAGATGTCTGTGGCTCTGAGCTCGACTGCTCCCCACATTGCTAGCAAGCATGTCATGGGCCAGGAATGGTGGGCACGTGGTTACCAGAGAGTTAGCCACCTCACCCTGGCATTAAGTACAGCATAATGGGATTCTAGAGGTAGAAACTATTTTAGACATCGCTTAATCTGCTTCATTTTAGAGATGCAAAACAGGGACTCACAGAAGATGCACATTTTGTCAAAGGCCATAATGTTAATCATTTTGTCAAAGCAAAATGTGTACCCCCTCTACCACCCTAACATAGGGACCATTATCTAGTTAGAGCAGGTATGCCAAGGGGTGCTCACTCACAGAGCTAAGTGTGGCCTTCAAGAAAGCTGGTTCTGTTCCATCTAACACCCCGGTAACAAAAGTCAGCTGTGGAAGGCTGGTGTCGAGGGTTGAATGGTGACTCCCCAAAAGATATGTCCACATCAAATCCCTACAGCCTCTCAGCGATATCATATGTGACAAAGTGTCTTTGCAGATGTAATGAAATTAAGATCTTGAGATGAGCTCATCCTGGGTTATCCAGATGGGTCCTACAGTCAATGACAAGTGTCTGTATGAGAGACCCTATACGAGAGACATACAGACACGGAGGAGGAGATGATGTGGAGATAGAGGTAGAGCTCGGAGTGATGCAGACACAAGCCAAAGAACACCTAGAGCCACAGGTGGCGGGGAGAGGCAGGAAGGATTCTTCCTGGAGCCCCAAGGGAACGGTGGCCCTGCCCACACCTTGATTTTGAACTTCTGGCCACCAGAATTGTGAGAGATTAAGTTTCTGTTGCTTCAAGCCACCCAGTACATGGTAATTTGTTACAGCAGCCACAGAAAATGAATATACCCAGTAAAATGCAGCGACCGTGTGCCTGCTCTGCTCTCTGCCCAGGGAAGCTGCCTGAAAACCCACGTGCTGAAACCTTAATCCCCAATGTGAGGGTATCTGGAGGCGGGGCGTTTGGGAGGAGTCATGAGGGTGGAGCACCCACAATGGGATCAGTGACCTTATAAGGGGATGAAGAGACCAGAACTCTCTCCCTTTCCACCACGTGAGGACACAGTGAGAAGGCGGAAGTCTGAAACCCAGAAGACGGTTCTCACCAGAGCTGATCCCTGACTTCCAGCCACCAGAACTGTGAGAAATACATTTCTGTTGTTGGCAAGCCACTCAGTTTATGGTACAGTAATACCTTGGTTTGCGAGCATAATTTGTTCTGGAAACAAACAACTCGTCTTGCAAAACATCGCTCATTTACCAAGTTAAAATGTATTAGAAGTGTTTGCTCATCTTGCGGAACAGTCACAAACCAAGTCACTCTCAATCCAAAGTTTTACTGCACTTTGTTATAGTAGCCCTAGCTAAGACAGAGGCTGATCGAACATGCTGTCGGTGGGCAACTCTGGCTTCTGGCTGTGCTCAGTGCAGGACGTGGAAGGAGGGAGGGAGGGAGAGAGGGGAGATATGACATCCTGGCACCCCTCCATGGGGTCCTGTGAGCTGGCTGTGTCCCTCAACCTGATGGTCGCAGCCCTCCCCAAGGGACTCTGCTTCTGGGTCCCAGTGCCGGCTCCCTCCTCTCGCCGCTGCAGGTGTAGGGCCTAAGGGAAAAGGAGCACAGTTCCCATGAATATGGTGACCAGCCTTCTTTCTCTCCCACTCACACTCTGGTTTTATTCCAGAAGGCAAGTGGCCAGGTTGGGAGGGAGTAGTCACAATGCGTTCTGACCTGGCCGGCCTACATACGTGTGACTGTTGACCAGTGGCACCCATCTAGGGAGGGACAGCATGGTGGGGAAGTGAAGAGAAAGCTACAATAATGGCTAACCCACACTGGATGCCTACTGAACCCCTTTACATGCTTTATGTCATTTAAACATCAAAACAAACACACACAGTAGGGGTTATAATATGATACCCACTTCATTTTTATTTTATTTTATTTTAATTCCATCTTGAGACTTTTTTTTTTAAGATTTTTTTATTGGGGAATCAGGGAAGGGGAACAGACAAGTTGCTGTCCTTTTGTTCTTCAGTCTAGTTGTGGAGGACGTTGCTTCACTGGCCCATGTTGGTATTATCATTGTGCTCTTCCCGGGTGAGGCAATCTCTCGCCAGCCATTGGACGGCCACTCACAGCGGCTCATGGCAGCTCACAAAAGCTCATGCCCGCCGCTGGCCAGCCCCACTGCAACCTACACCGTGGACTCACAGCAGCCCAGCTCCAGGTCGAGCTGTTGTTCACCATCTTAGCTGTAGAGGGCAGTGTCACTGGCCCTCATGTGGGATCCGAACCAGGGCCCTGCTGCTCAGAGCTGGCGTCCCAAGCCAACTCCTAACCAACACACCACTCGGCCGGCCCCTATTATACCCACTTTGTATATAAGGAAGCTGAGGATCAGAACCAGACTTGAGTGCAGGCAATTTGATTCCAGAACTGCCATACTGCCTCATAAAAGACCTGAGGATATTTATTCTGGACAAAGAGGAGATAAAGGATTGAGGGATGGGGTGGTGAAGCTGATCATGTCTTTAAATGCCTAAAGGAAACAGGAATCAAGCGTGGGCTCAATACAAAGTAAGATCAGTTGGAATTTTCCAGAGCTGGACAATCTACCTTGCTTTGGGTGTGTGTGTTGGGGGGTGGGGTGGGGGAAGGGAGGTATGAACCCCCTAATCCTGGAGGGTCCACGCAGAGGCTGGACAAGGGGACTCAGGCATGAGGCCCCTTCTGACAGGTGGAGTACAATAGCAGAAAAAGCCTGTGGAGTGGCCCAAGGGCCAGGAGCCCTAGCCTGACTCTTATGGGAAGTGGGTATAAGGTAAGGGGCCCTGTAAAATTAGACCGACAAAAGACAGATTATCAGGACAAAAAACGGCTCATTAACGGGTGCTGAGAAACCCAGTGATGGGTAACTCAAAGGGGTGGTTAGAACTTGGGCTTATGTAACATCTTAGCAGAGAGCAGTATGCTTTTAGAGAAGGGACAAGACAGAGGAAAAGGGGTTTAGGCTTATAGGGTGGCAAACTGTGTGGAGGTAAACGTATAGGGGAGACTAATGGAGCAAGATTTGTTTGTGCAGGGCCATCTCTGTGCCGACTTCAGCTTCCCTGGGAGAGGGGACTGATGGCAGTCCCCATTTTCCAGAAGTTTTTGCTTTTACGCTGATAAGGAAGCTCTAGGAAGGCATCTTTCCACATCCGTTGATTCTCGTTTGCCTCCAGCTCAAAATAATCCTCATGCCAAAGTGGCACAGAGTGGGGTGGCATGTTCTGGTCCCCTACAGTATGCATGCTTCTCATAGTCCCTGTGCTCACCTCTGCCCCCTCCCTCACGTGCAGGTTTCACATGCTCAGCCCTCAGTAAACGCTCACCAACTCCTTCCCAGCCCCTCCCGTTTTAGTTGGTGCTGCTTTGCTCATATGTTAGCTTTCATGAGGTAAGGCTGCGTGACAAACATCCCACGTTGCAGCGCCTTGTGGCGCACCGCTTTATTTCTCACCCCTCTTACCTGTTAGATGCCAGTTGGCTGTGGCTCTGCTCTGCGTGTCTTCATTCTGGGACCCAGACTGAAGGAGCAGCTGCTGCCAGGGACACACAAAGGGAAGAGCACAACAGAACTGGTGGAGCCCCATGATGGCTCTTAAAACTTCCGCTCAGACTTTGCAAATGAGAAACACCACGTTTAAGGTTGCCTCACATCCGCAACTGATTTTTGATACGTAACGTAACAGACGCCTTTCGATGCTAAAGTTTACAAAATGCTTCCAACTACCCCTTTGCTCAGCTATTCTATTGTGACTGAGCTTATTTATCTGATGGGGAAAGCAATCCTTGGACTGTTTTAAAACAATTCCCAAACTGGTCAATGAGAGGGGAAAAAAACCCCAGTCACCTGAAGAAAGCAGAACTGAAACACTATTTCAGCAATTCAAGTCACGACATCCACGTTTAATATCTTTCCTCCCTTATATACTCATATATCAACTGGGCCTTTGACTGTTGAAAATGAGACCTACAGTTTGCCAGAATCATCTGCATTGCTTACTCTAAACCGCGTATTCCGGAGTCAGGCAGGGACACAGAGCTACTGGAAGCCATTCCCTCTTCCCCCATCCAGATTTGTTTATTTCATACATAAATAATTTTTTTAACTAATACAGGGAGAAACCCCATCTGCCATTTTGCCTAGGGGTCTGCAACTGAAACTCCCAATGCTGGTGGCTGGTGATTTTCCCCAGTTCTCTAGAAGCTTCTGAGACCTCAATGTTTCTAAAGGAGGCTTTGTCTGTAGTGAATGAACCCTGGCTACCAAGTCCACCGGTGTGCTTAAAACAATGGAGTTACAGAGACAATAGGAATGATGGTGCTGGCTTAACCTGCAGAGCGCTAACCCCCAACCAGCCATCTGCAGTCCTCTTCGCTGAGCCACTCCAGTCCCATCAAGTTCAGGGACAGGTGGGTCTTCTAGTCACTCGTTCCACAGCTCTGGCGGAGGAATCCAGTGTGGGGGGGTAGGGGGTGCAGCATCCTCGTACCTACACGTAACAAGTCTATTCAAGATTCCTCTGAGCTCCATCACTCCTAGTAATCTGTCAGGATGCCGACAAAGTAAAAAGAGGAGAATCCAGACCATTGTTTGAATATTTCAGACTTGTCCCCACCCCCCAAGAAACCCTTCAGCCTCCAAAATGTGGGTCGCTCAAAATAGCCTGCAGAATATGAAGATGGTGCAAGGTCATCTCACTGCTTCCCGTGTAGGAGGAGAAAGCAGCAGCGTGGACTCGGTTGCCCAGGTCACACACCCGACAGCCATCCTGGAGCTCACACCATATCCAACGAGGCATCGGTTCCTCTCAACCTGACCTCCACAATGCCGTTTTCATCTCCAGCTTCCTCTTCCTCTCCAGGGTCTCTGTCCTGGGCCAGGTCCTCATGGCCTCTCGCCTGGGCTGCTGCATCGGCTCCCTGCCTGGTCTCCCTGCCCCCTGTCTTACCCTTGCCCTTGCCACGCACCGCGCTGGGTGTCTCCAAATAAGAAAACTCCTGACCACATCAGCTCTCTTCTTAAGAGCTGGGACGGTTCTCCCAAAGCTACGGAATAAAGTCTGACCTCCTTACCCTGGCATACGACTCCGTCCCAATCCGGAACCTGAGCCTCGCTGTCTCTCTTGGCCCCTTAAGGGGTCTGCCTCGGCCCAGGTTCAGCCTCAAAGCCAGTCCCACCTCTTGGGGAAGCCCAAGTCACTTCTGGTTCTCTATTTTGTCCAGCTGCTTGACACCAAGTGTCACTGCAGTGACCAAGGGAAGAGGAAGCAGATGAATCGCCACACACTGCCCCCACCAGAGCAAGTGCCACAGCATGTCCCCACAACACATGGACATAATAGCCTGATGTCCCAGGAGAAAGAATGTACCTGTCAGAGGCGGGAAATGTTAGAACAAGGAATATGGCGGTACATGATGCATAAATCATGGTTCCATTCAATCAGTACGATGAGCAACATGGGTCTCGATAAGATAGAAATTAAAAACAAAGGAAAATAGGGCCGGCCGAGTGGTGCATTGGTTAAGAGCTGGCTTGGGACGCCAGGGGACCCCGGTTCGCATCCCACATATGAGGGCCAGTGACACTGCCCTCTACAGCTAAGATACTGAACAACAGCTCATCCTGGAGCTGGGCTGCCGTGAGTCACCTGCGACGGCGTAGGCTGCAGCCCCTGCTGCAGTGGGTTGCCATGGGCTACCGTGTGTAGCCAGCAGCCAGTGTAAGCGGCCAGCAGCCACTGTGAGCGGCCGTCCAGAAGCCGGCGACTGATCTGCCTCACCCGGGAAGAGCGCAATGATGGTGCCAACTTGGGCCAGTGAAGCAACGTCCTCCACAACTAGACTGAAGAACAAAAGGACAGCAACTTGTCTGTTCCCATCCCCCAATTCCCCAATAAAAATCTTTTAAAAAAACAAACAAAGGAAAATAACTGATGCCAAATGGTGGAGAGACACACCCCCACCATGCCCCATGGTGCCTCCTGGAGTGTAGTCACACCTGCTGGCAACGCCTCCTGGGGTACACCTTGTCCCCCACCAGCCCACACTGCCTGCTGTCTCTTACTTCCTGTCTCTCTGGGCCTCACCATGCTCACAGCTGACTGGTTACTCTGGCTCCATTCTCTCTCGGACAGACCTACAGAAAGGGTCCCCCTGACCCAGGGACCCCTAACTTTGCTTCTTCACACACAGCCCCACCTTGGGCAGCCCCAGCCCCGTGTCCGAGTCTATTGCATTCTACCCACCATGGTCATACCCTGTTTCCAAACTCGCTTGCACTTTCCCAGCTTCAAGATTCTGCTTTGGTCATTGCTTTCTGCCCCAAAGGCCCATCATCCACCGGGGGAACCCTCACACCCCCCTTATCTATATGGTGCCATGTCTTAGATTTCCTGGATCCCCCCCACCCTCACCCCCGACAAACAGGGCAGAAGTGGTCCCCCTCATGGTCCCTAGGATGGGTAGGAATGATGCAGAAAACAGGGACAATATGGGGGAAATCATTATATTAAATCACATGTGCCCTGGAAATGTACCTTGTGAGATCTCTGTGATCATACGTATTTAGAAATAATTTATGTTCTTAATTGGTAGAAATAGCTTATATTAAACCAACTGCATTAGAATTATACAGGAATGTCTTGAACAGTAAAATACAGAAAACCAAGGAAAAACAATATACTTTCTGCATTTTGACAAACCTCTTGGTCAGCAAGACATTTGGGACCATGACGGAGGTGGGAGCATGGGGGTGGAGTTGGGGACTTGTACAGAGCACAGTCACTGTGACCTCTGGGGAGGGGTGTGGCTGCACCCAGCCTGTGAGAGGATGCAGGGTGGTACCTGCCTGTGGTTTCCACCACTGATGTGGCCACAAAGGCCACAGCATGTCAATTCTCAATCCTCATCAGACATGGCCAATCGGTACCACTCGACACAGCAAACCACCCCCCTTCCTGGAAACACTTCCTTCATTTGACTTTAAGGACACCTAGTTGTCTCCTTCCTTCAATGGCCCAGCATCTTAGACTTCTTCCAAGGTTGTTCCTCATCGCTGTGAGCTGTAAATGTGGGAACACCCCAGGCTCTAGTTCACAGATATCTCTTTTCCATCAGTACTCCCTCCTTGGGGGATCTTTCAGTTTCTTGTTGTATGGTGATGACACCCACGCCGACATTTCCAGTCTGAGCTCACCCATCTCCACTTGCATGCCTAATAGTAACTAATAAACAGGCCCCAAACCAAATGCCTAACCTCCTCCTCCCCACGCCTGCTCTTCCTCCAGCCATCTGCACCTCGGTAATTGGTGGCTCCATCCTTCTATTTGCTCAGACCAAAACTGCTGGCATCATTCGGCGTCATTCCTACTCTTCTCTTTTCCACACCCCACATCCAGTTGCCAGAAATCCTGTGGCCTCCCCCTCCAACATCTGTCACTCTAATCCAAACCAGCACCAGCACCCATCTACATCTTGCAATAGCTTCCTCATGGGTCTCCCTGCCTCTTCTCTGCCTGCCTGACTCCCCACCAAAGTCTATTCTCAACATGACCATTGGAATCCTTTAAAAATGAAAGTCGGGCCGGCCGAGTGGCTCAGTTGGTTAAGCGCTCACTCAGAGTTTGAGCTCTGAGCAACAGCGGTTCGAGTCCTGGCCCGAGCTGAGCTACTGCTGAGCTGCCAACAGGTAGCAGGATGGCTCAGCTAAAACAAAAAACAAAAAACAAAATGAAAGTCAAATCATGCCACTCCTCTGCTCAGGGCCTGGGTTTCTCATCACAGGGGAGGGGCTGGAATCCTTACCATGGCCTCCAAGGACCAACCTGGCCTCATCTCCCAGCTATGTGGCCTCCTTGCTGGACCTCTAACACACAAGGCAATTCCTACCTCAGGACCTTTGCACTAACTGTTCCTCTGCCCAGGACGCTCCTCTGTCAGATATCCACATGGCTTGCTCAGTCACCCTCCAGGTTGCTACTCAAATGTCACCTTGTCAGTGGAGCCTCCCTGGACTCCCTATTTTAAATTTGAAGCCCATTTCTACCCCATCATTCCCTACCACTACTCAGCTTTTTTTTTAATATGTATTGTTTATCATTTGACCTATTTGTTACACACACTAGAGTCTAAGCTCCATGAGGACATAAATTTTGATGTTTTATTCACTGCTGTATCTTGATATCTAGAACAGTGCTTGGCATATAATAGGTGATAAATAAATATTTGTCGAGTGGTTTGTGGTTTCATATTGATTCACCTGGGTCACTTGCCATCTTGACTGGATGGGAGGAAACCCTGGGCCTCAGGGGATGAGGTGACAGTCTACCACAGTACCTACTGTGGGATAGCATGGTGCTAGATCGACCTGCCAACATTCTCTGTGCCTCTTACATCCCAGGATCCCCAGAGCATACCACAGGGCCTGAAAAAAATGTGAACACATGCTTGTTGAATTAATGAAATCCAGATAATTCAGGCTTAAGAGAACCTGAATTAGATGAGATAATATGAAACAAAGTTGGAAGACTCACACTTTGGAATTTCAAAACTTCCTACAGAGTCTCAGTGATCAACACAGTGTGGTACTGGATAAGGATAGACGGATAGATAAATGGAATAAACTTGAGAGTTCAGAAATAAACCTCAGCGCTCACACTTACAGCCAATTGGTTTCTCTCAAGGGTGCTAAGACAATTTAGCAAGGAAAGAATAGCCTTTTTAATAAATGGCACTGGGACAACTGAACATCATACAAAACAATGACGCTGGACCCCCTATATCACACCATCTAAAAAAATGAATTCAAATCAATGAAAGACCTAAACATAAGAGCTAAAACTATAAACCTCTTATTAGAAGAAATAAATGTTAAAAGAAAACGTAGACATAAATGTTTGTGACCTTAGATTAGGCAATGGTTTTTTAAATAAGACATCAAAAGCACAAGCAGAAACAAGGAAATAAACTGGACTTAATCAAAATTTAACATTTTTGTGCTTCAAAGGACACTATTAAAAAAGCAAAAAGACAACCCACAGAATGGGAGAAAATATTTGCAAGTCGTATGTGTATATCTGATAAGGGAGTTGTTTATAGAATATATAAAGAACTCTTACAAATCAATAATCAAAAGACATTACTCAACGGACAAATGGGCAAAGGATCCGTACAGACATTTCTCTAAAGAAGAAATAAGCACATGAGAAGATGCTAACATCTGGGCATCGGTGAAAAGCAAATCAAAATACAGTGAGATAGCACTTCACACCCACGAGGATGACTATAATGAAAAAGACAGATAATAACAAGTGTTGGCAAGGATGTGGACAAATCAGAACCCTCATACACTGCTAGTTGGAATGTAAAATGGTGCAGCAGCTTTGGAAAACAGTCCGGCAGTTCCTCAAAAGGTTAAACACAGAGTTACCATATGACCCAGAAATTCCCTTCCTACGTATATACTCAAAAGAGGTGAAAATATGCATCTACACATAAACTTGTACATAAGTGTTCACATCAACATTATTCATAATAGCCAATAAGTGGAAACAACCCAAATGTCCATCGACTGACTAATAAAGAAAATGTGATATATCCATACAATGGAATATTATTCAGTAATAAAAAGAAGTGACATACAGATGCATGCGGCAACATGGACGAACGTTAAAGACATCACACTAAATGAAGAAGCACTGACAAAAGACCACACACTGTATGACTCCATTTATATGAAACATCCAGAATAGGCAACCCTGTAGTGACAGAAAGCAATTAGTTGGGGCCAGCTGAGTGGCTCAGTTGGTTAAGAGTTAGCTTAAGAGCACTAGCTGTAAGCAACAGGGCCACCGGTTCGATTCCCACATGGGCCAGTGATGCTGCACCCAAGCTGAGCTGCTGCTGAGCTGTCAACAGGTGGCGGGATGGCTCAGCTGGTGAGAGCACGTGCTCCTAACAGCAAGATTGTCTGTTCCATGGTGGGCTATGCCCTCCCGCAACTAAAACTGAACTCAGCACCTTAAGCTGAGCTGCCACCCGGATGGCTCAGTGGATAGAGCGTGCGCTCTTAACAAGGCTGCTGGTTCAACTCCATGAGATGGTGGCTACGTCCACCTGCAATTAAGATTGAACACAGCACCTTGAGCTTAGAGGCCATGAGCTGCCGACAGGCAGCCAGATGGCAACTGTCGCCCTCCACAATGAGGATTGAAGAACAACAACTTGGCTAGTCCCCCTCCCCAATTCCCCAACACTGTTCCCCTCCCCCAATTCCCCAATTAAAAAAAAAAGAAAAAGGGGGGAAAAAGCAATTGGTCCTTTCCCAAGGCTGGGGTTTTGGAGGGAAACGGAGAGTCACTGCTAATGGATATGGGACTGTCCTGTTGGAGTGATGGAAATGTTCTAAAATTGATATGGTGATGGCTGCACAACTCTGTGACAAACTAAAAATCATTGAACTATACACTTTAAATGAGTGAATTGTATGGTATGTGAATAGCTTGATAAAATTGTTATTAAAAGGGAGGGTTGTCCACAAACTGGATTTTAGAATGACGAAAGACTGTAAATCACATCCTAGGAAGAAAAGCTGAAGAGAGTGGGAGTAAAATGGACAGACTCCAGGGAAGAAGCCATCTTCAATATTTTAAGGGCGCACCCGTGGAAAGGGAATTGGATGCTCTTTATGGCCCCGAAGCAGGCTCTGCTCCTCCATCTGGAGTGCTCGCCCCCCTTTTCCATGCCCCCCAATAACTCCTCCACACCCTTCACATCTGAGCTTAACTGTCAGGGCCCCGCAATGCTCTCCTCGACTCCCTCGCCCCGCCCCACATCTTCGCAGAGCACTCTCACAGACTTCAGAGCTCTCCTATTTGTAATGACATGTTTATTTAATGATGGGGTTCCAGTCTGAGGACCTCACGAAATCACTAGCCCCATAAAGGGACGCTGTTGGCTTCCATTCACCATGGTCTCTCCAGAACTTATCATGGTGCCTGGCATATAGGAGGCACTGAGTAAACGCTAGCTGGATGAATAAACCCTAACTGTGCAAAACTACAAGCTGGCAGTCTGAGTGGGCACTTTCTGAGAACCAGAACTGCCAACAGATGCAGTGAGCTGCCCTGAGCCCCTGCACCCCCTCCACGGGAGCTGCTCGAGCATGTGGGGTACAGAGGAGCCAGGGCACAGATTAAAGCACCGCAGAGGTGCTCGGACGGTATTTCTTTCCCTTCCGTTTTAAAATCTCATAAGTAGTTCATGAACTCTGGGAAAATCCTACAGGGCAGGTAAGAAAAGCAAGGAAATCAAATCATCCACAATCTCTGTACCAAATGACAGCCACAGTCAGCACCCTCTGGACATTACCTGTGTAGCATTTCAGTCTATGGACAAATGCTACTTTCTTCATTCAGCGGGGATTATGCATCTCATCATGTTTAACCAGAGCTCACATTTAGTGGGTGCTTAATTGTGCCAGGCACTGTGCTAAACACTCCACATGCATTTGATTCTCCTAAAACCTAATGAGATGGTACTTAATATCACTCACATTTCATATTACAGGTGAGGAGACGGGTTTAGAGACAGCACATCACTTTCTCAAGATCACAGACTACCAAGAGGAAGACTCAGATCCTGATAATCTGACTTCACGCTCCAGCAAAGGTTCCAGATGTTTGTTGAATGAATAACTGAACAAATGAATGAGTGAATGAATGTGTGCTCAACCACCCACGCTAGGAAAAACTGAGTGAGCTTCTCTTACCCAGTTGGTTGGTTCTAATCTTACAAATGCTCTAAATCTTATGTCACTCATTTCTTCACAGGTCACTCTACCACAAGGGAAAAAAATGGGGTCATTTTAACACCATAAAGAGCATTTTCTTTGGCTCCAACTCCCACCAGCAATATTGGAGAAGTCTTCCTCAAGGGGAGACTCAAATATCTCCTTGGATGAGCCTCTCTGCTGCCTCCCATCGTCCAGGCTTCTGTCACCCAGAGCCGCAGGGCCTTCACCACTGCAGGCAGAGCCCATCCTGGGCCACTTCTAGCCGCCTGCCTCCCACACTCCCTAAAGCTGACTGGCCCCTGCAGCCACTGCGATGCTGCTGTGTCCACTTCGAAGGTGTGATGCCACCTCCCGCTGGTATAGGCGCCGCCAGTGCTGGTGCCACCGCCACCGCCAGTGCTGGTGCCACCGCCATCATGCAAGTGCCACCAACACTGCCAGCGCCGGGCTCACCGCCTCTGCTGCTGCTGCTGCTGTCACATCGCTGGAGCTACTGCCCAAGTCAACACCCTGGGGAGCTGGCCTGGCTCCCATTATGCTCTCAGGGTCAGGAGGCAAGTGGGGGAGCTAGGAGCTTTGGTCGGTGTTTGCTCATGCCCGTTAGTCAGTAGGCAGATGAGGGACAGGCTGAGTGACAGGACATTGTGAAGTACTCAAAATTACCCTCTCCTCCAAATAAAGCTTCACTCTGGACTATCTTGGGATTTCCTGGGCGGTGACTTGGTCCCTTATGTGAACAGATTCCTGGAAAGCTCAACTCATTTCCCCAAGACATCTCTAAATCCCGCAGGGGAGACGGTGGAGGCCACGCTGGGACCTGCTCCCCCTCCCGCCTATCGCCTCCTGCCTACTTGTAGTTGACCGTGTGTCTTTCTTCTGCTACGAGGAGACTGAGAGACGCCTTGTGCATCCCACAAGCCCTCATGGGGTGCATGTGTGAAGTCACCTTGCCCTTGACTTTGCCCTACTTCCCTTATAGCCCTTTTCTCAGATAGATATCATTCTTATTATTTTATGATCTGTATGTCTGAAAGGCAGCATAGTCTGATGGTTCTAGATTGAGTGTGGTTAATATGTATAGCAGAGCCATGCTGGCTGGGCTCAGGCTCCTTTGCTTTCAAGCTGTGTGACCTTAAATATGCAACTTGAGCCTCAGGGTCCTCGTGGTAAAGGGGTAAAGGGGGTGTCTACAATGGCACCTCCTGCCCGGGGTGGCAAGGATTAAATGATAACAAGTAAAAGCACTTACACTTACTGGCACACAGAAGGCACTCAGTAAGAGGGAACTTTTACTATTACAATTATTATTGTTACTGAGAAGAATGTGAGGTTTTGTGGTCAGGGCAAAAAAGAGAGAAAGGTCAACCTAACTGGGGGGTGTCAGGAGAAGCTTTGGGGAGGAGGTGGCATGATGACTAGGTGTTTGTGAGAAGAACAATAGGGACAAAAGGCATTGCAAGTATAAAAAAAAGAGTTAGTTCAAAGGCCTGGAGGCAGAAACATCCTGGCATGTCCAGAGACGTGCCAGCAGGCCAGCACAACCAGAGCAAGGTCTCAAGGTCAAAGAGAAGCGAGAGCCAGATCTGAAGGGACCACTGAAAAGCCTGAAACAACAGAAAAACAAAATCAGGTTTGCCTTTCAGAAAGGTTTAAGTAATGTCCAACTGAACATAATTCCATCCTTCCAGGGTCACTATCGTGGTGATCAGTTATCACAAATGCCACTGCAGAATATGAATGACACAAAGCAGAGGATTTATTGTCATTCACATGTTCTTCCCTCTGTTCACAAGTCTTCAAAAGTTTTTCATTTGTTTGAGGTTTAATAACTAATTGGCTTATTTTCCTAGGCTGGTTTAGTTGCTGCAGGTTTTCTTTATCACTATTATCTTTCAGGATGATCTTAAATACGTATCTCCTAACCACAAGGAGGGTCACAGGTGGATATTGCTCAGCATGCGTAAGAGCCAGACAGCAATTATTCACCCCCCAAATACACACACAGCAGGGGCAGCTCTGCAAATCAGGGCTGGGAGAAGGCAGCGGAAGTGGGAGGCGGGGCCAAGGGCGGGGCTAGTGCTGGGACTGGAAGCGAAATCACGTCCCAGGATAACAGCAGTAACCAGTAAACAAAGAAGGTCACGGAAGAAGAGGAAAAAGAACATGCGCCGTGGCATGAAAGGGAGGGACAAAAATGCAAAGCACATCTTTTAAGGGAATTTAGTGACAAAGGGGATCCCTGGAGGGAAAAGTTTGAGACAGGGAACTGAAAAGTTTAAGACGGGCAACTAAACTGTTTGAGTAAGTCTAGAGTCATCTGTTCACTTATGATCCATGCGGTCAACCTATTCGCCAATTCCATTAATTCTCTTTGTTCATAAAATGTCCTGGGTGTTGAGAAAATAACTTGACACCACAGAACAGCACGTGCACTCCAACCATGAAGGACTCAGGGACAGCAGGAAGAGAACTCACTGCTACTGGGCTCCTGATAGATGCCAGGTATTGTCCCAGGGCGACATAGGCTGTCTCATTTAATCTTCACAACACTCCTTTGATAAAACCAACAGACATGAACAGTCTATTTTTCTGACCCAATTTTCATTGTCCCATATTAGAGAAAACAGAGGCAACGGTCAGTCACTGAGTGAGGAAAATAAAGCCCAAAACTTATAATAGTTTCAGACAGACCCCCATCACTTGAATCTCCCTTCGCCTCTCCCAGAACTATAATTTTGGGGTATGATCTTAGATTTTCATAAAACAAACATTGCTTTCTTCAGTGCACCTTTCCCTTTTAACACTGCAGTGCCCCCAAATGCCCGTGTATTAACCCTGCTGTTCCTTGTCTAACACTCACTAAGCCCGCTCGGTATACGCATGTGTATTTGTGTGTGCTCGAGTGCTGGTGTTCAATTCAGGCACAAACACAGCGTGCTGTCACCCCTGCAGGACCTGCCAGTATGTGAAATCCAAATTCTGGACACAGACATCCTATCATTTTGTCATGGAGTGTCTCTTTGCGTTGTAATTGGGGTGCAGAACACCAGTGGTATATTGCTTATATTAAGTTGTTTAAAAAAAAAAACAGAAACAAAGAAAAGTAGAAAAAATCAAAACAGAAAACAAGCTAATCATATCAACCCATCATGTGGTACTCTAACTTAGCATGTGCTTTATGGTCAACTGAGAAATTCAAAGAGCATTGTGGAAACAATTAAAGTAAGCATGAGAAGTAGCGGGGTCTCTATCAATCACTCTTTGTTTCTCAGACAATAATATTTCTCCTGAAAAAAATCAAATCAAACAATAAATTATTTATTGAGCACCCACTATGTGACAGGTACTCTATTGCCAATTGAACACTATAGGATTTTTTTATTATTGTCTTTTCTTCTTTAAAATATTTAAAGCATTGATCGGGATGCTTTAGCTGTTTTTCTCTTCAAGTAATTTGATTATTATGAATGTCTCTTCAGAAGTTTAACACTTTGGTGGCTAGGCAGAGTTTTCTGGGTTACTTTTTTGTTGTGTTTTGTTTTCTGCCTACTATTGTTTTTCACCTAAAACTTTTCCTTTTCTTTTCCGACGCTCTGATTTTTAGGAAGCAGAAAAAATCTAGCATCTGGGGTCTGAGACCACTTGAAATGTCTGGGCTGGGGATTGCTAATGACCTCCCAGAGACAGATAACCCAAATTGCTGATTTAGCAAAGCCCATTCTTGACCTTGACACAGGACAAGACAGGCAAAGGCAAAGGACTTGCGAGGGAGCAGTGAAAGAAAAAGGATCATAGGAGCGCTCAGATCTCACCAGGCCCCCTCCCCCATTCAGCAAACACCTGGCTGAGTTGGAAAACATGACCACTCCAACCTTCCTATTGGCGCCAATTGAAGCTGTCAGCTCTCGGCTTGTCACCAGTTGCACTGGGAGGCCCTGGGCAGTCACAAGAGCCCTAATTAGGCAGAAATGACACTTCTACAACTGACCTGCCAGGACCTTTGGCAAACCATTTAACATCATTAGTTAACATTTTTTAAAAGTGTGAATGTAAATGAACAGCCAGTGGCTTTCAATGGAGTTTGTCGGTGGCATCCCCCTCCCCCGCACTCTTTCTCTTTTTACATGAATAGTCCGCTTGTTTTCCCCAGAATTGGAGGGAGGCGCTGGGGAAGCCGGAAGAAGAGGACCAGTCCTCTGAGAGGAGAGACATGTTAAAGCATAAACAAGCCCAGAGGGGCAGAGAGACCACCTCTTCCTGCTTTAGTGTGGGGCCCGGACAGATCCAAGCCCCCAGAGCCAGGCGAGCAGCGCAGGGTGACGAGCAGCCCAGTGGGCTAGATCGCCAGGTCCCCTCCACAAGCCGCGCCTGTGAGCATGGACAGCGACTATTCTGAGCTTTGGGTGGGTGGGATATGATTTGTTTTCTGACTCCGGGCCTCTGAAATACACTTTCATTCACACCTCTACCCATTTGTTGGCATTCTGAACACGCTGATGTTTTGCAGCAGTCTAGCCAGTATCTTACGTGTACTTAAGTCTACATGTACCCACTTTACGGTACCTAGTCCCTCTCCAAAGGAATGAATTTCTAGGGGTAACCATGTCAGACGCCGGTTTGATACGTACACAGATTAGCTCATTTCCTACCTGAAGCAGTTGCTTCCCGCCTTGAATCACACTTCATTTTGCTCTTTGCTGTACACCCACAGAATCCGTACACGCCAACACTCTCCATCTGTAAGAGGGGGAAAGAGTTTCACTGTGAAAATGTCACTGTGAGTGTGTTTCCACGCTGCTCTCAAATCGTGCTGCTTGACAGCTGAAGAGGCAGCGCGGGGTACAAGGTAAGGTTTAGGTGGGCGGCACAGGGTTCCTGGCAGGCCTCTGCCCTTACCACCTACTCCCTGCGTGGCCCTGGGTCTCAGATGTTTTCATCTGTAAGACACAGATAATGCCTTGCTACTTTCAGTGAGAAAAAAAAAGATGGAGATACCATGAGAAGGTGAAAGCGCTGTGTAAAGGTAAGGGATTGCAGACCAATAAGAGCAGACGAAACTGAGGAACTATGCCAGGTCCCCATTTATTATTTATCTGGGAGAGATGAAATTGGGAATCTGTCCTCTGCTTCCCAAGGCAAGGCACATTCGACAAAGCCACTACACCAACCAGCAAGCACATCCCAGGTCCCTCCCTGTCCCCCCACCTCCACTCCTGCTTATCCTCGGAAGGGCTGTGAGTCCTACAACACAAAGAAAAGTGCATGCTTGCAAAACAAATTCCTAAAACCCATGATGATATTAGTTATTGAGCCTCTCTGCTGGATCCTAAACAATACAAGAGGGGAAGCATGCCTTGTCGGGTTCCAGGTTTCTGGAAGCCCTGAGAAGAGCGGTGGGTACACAGTAAAAGACGCACAATAAATGTTTACTCGTGCTTCTAGCAGTTGGGATGTGCGCTTTGGGAAGGCAGCACACATCCTGATTTTGGAGCGTTTTACTTGCCCCTGATTTAAAGATGAGTAAAATCAAGCGGGCAGTGTGCGGTTGGAGGATGCCTGTAACTGGTCACGAAGAGAAGGAAAAGAAAACAATCTTCGTTTGGGGCAGAAAGCAAGAGCAAATACTGGAAAACGTCCTTAATAACAGTAAATGGGAAGGAAGAGAGAGCAGCTCACGGTGATGGAGCATTTAGTGCTTTTAAGCTAAATACCTCAGCATATTAAGCAAATAGAGAAAAGCCAGCTAGAAGATGTCAGCAAATTGAAGCAAACGGTGCTCAGAAAGCCGATAGGAGGTGTCTGGCTCTGACCCCTTTTCCCATCACATGCCTGCTCCGCGCCTGCTTGTTTGGTGTTGCCTCCCCTCTCCAGCTGCGGGGCTTATTGAAAAGCTCTTGCTCCCCGCCTGGTTTTGGCACATTTTCTGCAGGTGCCTCCTACTGCGGCCACAATGGGCTGCTAGGGAGGTTTAGACCTGTCAACAGCTACAGGGGAGGGGGGGTGGCGGTGCTGGAGGGAGCACAGCCATTGTCTTAAAGGGCCAGTGACATTGTGCGCCACCAACGAGCCTGCAGCACCTGCTAATGAGATGAATCCTTTCTCCCGCTCTCCCTTACTCTCTTTAATGATTTAACTTGATCGCTTTGGTTCCTTTATGGAAGGGGAATTGCTCCATTGATCATATAAAGTAATTGCCTGTAAAACATTGCTCGGCCACGAAAACTACTTCCCTGGCTGAAAATGTCACAGCAATTGAAAAGCTCTTAGCCCAGTTCAAGAATGAGGCTGCGCAAGGGAACAGTCTTTGCTTATGTCCCCGAGTCCTTGCATGTTCCCCAAGAGTTACAAGTGTGGGGTGTGACTAATGGATATTTAAGACAGAGAACTCCCCTTCCTGTGTAGCATAGTATGATTTTGTGTGAGGTTGTGAGACATGAACCCAACTAAACTTAAAAACTCCCTCAACCCTAAAATTAGATAGTTCGGGGAAAGAAATTATTTTCTTAACCACCCATGTCATTCTCTTCTCAGGAGCCAAGAATTCGAAGGACGCCCACATGGGTCAAGTGTGACTTAGGAGAGTGTGCTTGTTCTCATCACACAAGAGGAGAACGTCTTTGTCTGGGAGGTAGCAGGGGCCTCAGTTTGGGGAAGGAATGATGCTCTGATTGTTTCAGATTTGCTGATTTTTCAGACCTGTCGCTTGGCGGCAGCAGTGACACACGGTGGGGACAGGGACCACACACACTTAAGTAGTTTTCATAAACACCTTATTAGTCATTGCCACGCCAATGTGAGGGAGTAATTCACCTGGGGGAAAATCACTTTGTCACTTTGTCGTAGGCATGAACCTGCCAGTGAAATAAACAGCCCTTGGTGATGGTTTCATTTTCCCGCTGACAGCTGAAAGCCTAAGTTCGCATCTGAATAAGAGCGAGAGACTTTTTTCAGTTTAATTGGTGGGAAGCACCACTTGCTAAATGAGATGCTGCCATGTTACTAACGTTACTAATTCGGGAACAAAGCTTCAGGTGAATCACCTTCCAACAGGATAAGCCAGGAAAATTTTCTGTAGCTGATGAAGTAAGCAGGAGGCATGCTTATTATGGTACTTTTTTTTTAAAAGGCAAAAGCATCTGCCTGCTTACTTGACAAACAAAAATATAGAGAATTCAGCTATTAAAAAAGCCATTTCAAATGGTAAATGTGAAGAAAGCCACAGAAGTTCTTACACATAAACCTTCTGAAAGGTCATGCTACAAGTTGCATAACTTGTGAGTGCAGCATTTTTCTTAGAATTTAGAAATTTTGGATTTTTAACTTAAATCTTGTAATATTGTCAGAACATATGGATATCCAGTTAAAGCAATGACACGTATTATACCAAAATATGCTGTATATAATAAAAAGTTATTTTTCCTTTACCTACTCACATAACGAAATTTTTAAATTCTTTAAACCTATTACATAAATTGATTCCTGAATATGAAGAATTATATGTTGACAGCATTTCATCAACAACTGGCGTGTTTTTATGGGAAAGGGAGTAAAATCTGTACTTACACAGTTTTATGGAAAGGTCTTTTTTTGGGGGGGGGAGGGGTGTCTGTAAAATGAGGGTGTGGAATTAAATGCCCGCAAAAGTTCTGCCTGGTTTTATGATTTCCTATCTATAAAAATGATTTCTAATAATGGCAAACAGGTGAGCAGTAAACACGACCACACAGTTATTTCTGGCAACTTTGCCTATAAGATAGGCAGTCAAGACAAAGTCAAAGTGGGTTGAGTTAAGCCCCTGCAGCCAAGACTAAGAGAGCCTCTGGGGAGCAGGAATGCACAGGGAAGGTGGCATTTGCAGCGGGGTGGGGGGCGCGGGAGAGGGCTGGCCCGCTGCTGGTGCTCGGCCGCCTGTCCTCTGCATGAACTCCCAGAGTGAAAGTGTGAGTGGACGGTGTTAAAACCACTCGCCGTATTTCTGGAGTGAGGGGAAGGAAAGGAAAACATTGAAAGAGGAGAAAAACAAGCCCAACAAGCACAACGCCAGCGGAATGAACGTCAAATCTGACAGCAGCCATAGGACTGGTTGCACTTTTGCATCCTCTGGTTTATTTTTACACAATGCAAGAGTCTGATTAAAACTCCAAAGTTCAGAGACAATAAAATGGGACATCATAGTCTTATTCCTCCTGGGGTTCTTTGTCACACATTTTAAACCGACTGACTTCACCAGGTAGAAATTCACCTTGAGCTACATTTGTTTGAACGTCACACTAGAAAGGATGTGCTGGGCATGCATTTAACAATAAAAGAGTGCATGTTAAAATGCTGCATCACACCTGCATCCACGCACACCTAACTGACGAAACGTGCACAGGATGATGAGAATCACATCCTGGGCTAAAATGCGACTGTTCTGAAGGGTGAGAGCCAACACTCTTCATAATCAGATTTGTAAACTTACTTATGGGGTGAGGGCCACAGACGTGTCAACCTCGGCCCTTTATTTCCTTGGTGTTTCCATTTTATTACCAACATGTTTCTCACCCACTCAAAGTTAACAGACAAAAATGTTAAGATCCCTTTTACACTTCAATAAAAAGTTAGCATCAGGCTTGATGGATAACGGTACCTGTTGAAATGTCTGTATTCCATAGATAAGGTGTCCTTTTAAAACATGATGTCAATTTGAACTTTGCTCTATAGCTGCTGAATTAATATAGAACCACTGGCTAAGGCGAAAAGATCTTACTATTTTCTCCCTTGGTAGGAGGCACAGGATCACTCAAAACGAACATTTCAGCTGCAGTTCATATGACTAAGTCGGACATGATGGGAGCTAGACAAGCACAGACCTCACGCCCCTCCCCCAGGACGAGCGTGCTCCTACTTTTTTTTGTTTCCGGCAATCTTCATAGAATTACATGCTGCAAAGTTTCCTTTCATTCAAAAGTCAGAAAACACTAAGCCGCCGAAGGAGTGTTCCCATACTCTGTTTTTCTCCAGTTTGTTTGATACAGGATCACAGCCCCTTTCCGCCAATCATATCCTTCCAGAGTTCCAGTTTATCTTGAAATATCCAACTGAAAGAGACGCACGCTAGTACCAGCACACGTATGACTGGTCCAAAGGACTAGTTGTACATGCCTACTATTAAAAAAAACACAAAACCCTAAAATTTACCTACACATTTTAGATATTTAGTCAAAAATAGATGCGATAGGACGGCATGCGCTGTACAGCCCTAAAGTCTGAACTTGGAGAGCAAGGTGAGTCTCCCAGCAACACAGTAATCATATGGGCTGACCCTGATGTTGACAACTGATCCTTAACCCCAGAGGGACAGGCAGGCATCTGTGTGATGTTCTCCAATCTACTAGCCAGGGTCTAGTTTTGTGCTTTTTTTCCTTAGCATTAGAGCTTGAAAAAGAGTGTTAAAAGTTCAAGGTATGCCCCGAGTGAGTTAGAGTCAAACCCAGACAACATACACAGGGAGAAGGTAAAATAGTTATTTTTAGTTTAAAAAAAAGAAAAAGAAAGAAAGAAAGAGAAAAAAACACATGGTGATTTCTTTTGTTCTCATGTAACAAATAACACTTGGAGAGAAAGTCCATTGCAAATATAAATTAAGAGATCTTATAACTTTGAAGTCTTCATTTTGCTTACATTTCCTGCATTTGCAGATTGATAATCTCAAAAAAAAAAGACAACTAATTTTTCACCAATAGGTTTAGGAGAAATATATATAAAAATTGTTAATTGAGCAGATAATATTTTTCTTGTAATGGTCCTAGTTAAGAATTCAAAATGGCTGTATTTTCAGTAAGGTAACAAATGATACATAGGAAAATATTCTAAAGCTTATAAACTGATAAACACACATCTTACTAATTTCAAACATCATACTTTAAAACAAGAGTTCTGTTTTTGTTCTTATTCTACAAAACACAGTCTTTGATTCTTACCCTACAAAAGACAGTCTTTGATTCCGTATTCTCAACGTCAGCACAGGAACTTTATTTTCCCTTATACCCTGTCAGCCTGGCTATAAAGAAAAGAAAGCATCTGTGATTAGGCACCGAAATTCAGGTCAGATCCACAAGTTCATAAAAATTCCAACAAGTGCTGGCATGGAATAATTTTACAACAAAAAGAAATTTGGTACTAGGTTTCTTAAACAGGAACCCTACTTTTAAAATTTTAGAGGCAGAAAAAGTCTTTAGAAAGTATAGATATCCAAAGTTAACTGAGGCGCCTCTTCTGTCGGAAACGTCACAATCATCTCTATTTTCAAATCCCCATTAAAGGATATAAGACGAGAGTGCAAATATTTGGCCATGAACTTTGGGAAAGATGGGTTACCTAGAATAGCTCAGGGATATTTTAAATCACTCAGATGTTCATAAATCAATTCAAGTTTTTACAACAGTCTCACAGTAACTGTTGCGAGGGCAGCGCCTTCAGGGAGTTTTGCAAGTTCTGACAAGGGCAGTGGGAGAGAGTGGACCCTGGATTATTCACGTGGCTTGTTTGCCAGTATCTCTGTGCATGCAGGCAAAAAGAAATGGAAATCAGGGCAGGCACCCAGATGCTTCTATTCCAAACCTCACTTTTGCCTCAATTATTTATTGCAAGTGATGGTGCCATCACACAAAATCATCCTAATATACATCAACCCTTCATTTCTGTCTAAGTACTCCTGTGTTAGAGTGTCATGCACTTGCCTTTTCCTTCCTATCCCCAAACTGTAGCACTGAAAATATAGTTATGCAGATTGGAGCCCAAGCTGAAGATAGGCATCGTCAATAACTTAAAAATTTCCACTTTAGAAGTAACATTTTAGTCTTTCATCCTTACTACGTCTCTCTTTCAAGTAGTCATGGAAACTTTTTTTTTTCTGAGAAACTGATTGGGATCATTACTACTTTTATTTCTACAATATCCACCTAAGGTGTTGAATGCATGATCATGAAGTATAATAATTGTATTATTTAGTTAAAAACAGGATTTATTATTGCTTGTTAACATACAATTCTGTGTACTTTTAAAAATTGAACAGAAATTTAATCTAACACATTAGATTGGCATTAGAGATTCATTCACAAGTATGACCCTAAATAATTTTGTTACGTACATAGGGCTCCAATGATAATAATTTATATAATTGTCATATATGAAAGAGATGTAGTTAAATCAAATCAATATTGAGACATTTGCCTAGAATGATTTTATTCATTAAATATTCCTGGGAATTTACTCCCTCCCCCAAGTCACAATTTTTCAAGAAATAATTCTCTCCTGCATGTCACTAGCATGTTTTTCAAACATTCAAAGCACTAAAATTCTCCAGCTTCTTAAACAAGACCAAAAAAAAAGGTGAATCAAGAAAGAAAAACAAGACAATAACAACAACAACAAAAAACCCCTATAATTTGCCAATAATGAATGTAAAGAGTCAAACCTAAATTTTTGACAACTGAATTTTTTAAATCCCCCAAATAATTTTTTGAAGGTTTTAGCGCTTCTCAGCCTTTTGGCTAAGATCAAGTGTAATTTTTTGAAGGTTTAACATTACCATAAGAGTCATGACTAGTCCTGCAGAAATCATCAGTGATAAAGGCAGAGACAACCTTTGCATTTGCTAATAAAAAATAGATAATTCCTCTTAAGCAGATTAACTTAAAGTACATTTTCAGGGAAGCTAAAACCCCCTTCAATCAGGGTCTTAAGTTTAATTACAAAAGTCAAACAATTTATTAGCTCTCATTCAAGTGCAACAACCCTCAGGAGCCAGGAGACAAACCAAATCAATATTTGCACCAGTTAACAGGGAAAACATTTTAGCCATAACTTGAGAAAACATCTAACTGGTCCTCTTTAACTGGGAGTCTTCCTCCCTTTCTTCTTTGCTGCCCCCTATGTGGAAAATATGTATAACATTCTCTTCATTCACAATAAACGCAATTACTGTTTTTATTTTGCTACATTTATATTAAGAAAAGAAGTACAAATTAAAAAGCCTGGCTTTGGTAGGATATTTTATATGTGTTCATTTTGCTTTATTAGCCCCGTAATTATGTCACAAAAATACTCTTAAGTTGTATCTGCTTCTATAAAGTTAAAAGAATTATCTATTTAAAAATGGCAAAACAGCTTGCTAAAGAATTTCTTTTGCCTGATTTTTTCCCTTTTCTCTTTACTGTCTGAACTCACTGGATAATTGCCCTACTTCCAGCTTTATTCTGCTTATATGGAAATCGTGTGTCTATACCCTGAAAAAACACCAATTAAACTGCCAGCAGTAGCATCCCCAACAGTATCTTTTGGTCTTCAGTGTCAAAGCCCTTTGAACAAATGACCGGAAGGCTAAATCTAAAACAGCCTTTGACGGGATGCCAGCTTTGAACACTCACTTTACAACTATGGCTCCAGCTTTCTGCCTTGTTTGGGAAGCAAGAGAGAAATAATACATAAACTTTATAATTTACACAAATGGTAAAGGTTAAAATAAAAGTGAAAGAGCACCAGAGGTTTGATTACCTCAAAATGTCACTAATATTGCTTTAAGGGGGACGGGGGAAGGTTCCCTTATCATTTTATTCAAGTCCATCCAAATTCCTGTATAACGCAACATTAAGGTTTTCAGACAAATACTGCAAAACTGTTAAAAACGCTACATTTTCCTTTTCCTTAACTTCTTTGGTAATAGTTACATCATTTACTCTGTGTGTTGGGCATAGTAGGAAGAAGTTCACATGGATTTTTTAAATTTAATCTCATAGCAATCCTGTGAAATTGAAAATACTAGCCAATGGGGAAATAGGCTCAGGGAGGTTAAGTAACTTGTACAAGGTCACACAGCTGGGAACTGGAGAAACCAGAACTTGAACCCATGGCGTCTGATTCCAAAACCCAACACTTCTAGGCCATCTTGGCTGCAGCCATTACCAAACCAATCCTGGGTGAAGCCTTGGCCATTCTCTTTCTGACATGATCCATGAAGAAATCTTTTAGAGCACTGCTTTCAACCTTAGCTGCACATTAACATCACAAATAAAAAATACTTATGCTTGGACCCCACCCCCTAGAGATTCTGATTTAGTAGGTCTGGGGTACGGGCCAGGCATGTGTGTTTTTCAACACTACAGCAACGAAGAAAATAGATAATCCTTCTCTTCGTGTGGTGCTTAAATTTTAATGGCGCTTGGATTCTAGTAGAAACTAGTAGAATCCCCAGGTGATTCCATGGTGCAGCCCAGACTGAGAACCAGTGATCAAGAGAGTAATGCCACTTATCCAGGCTCCTTTCTCTAAGTCCTCAATGTAAGCAACTCAACTGGCACAGAATGGGCAAGAGTCTTGCAAGAGCTGACATGAAACAGTAGACTCTAAGAGTTCTAGATCTGAGACGCAGTGGAGCACACTGGCAAATGCACGGTCACTGGAGTCAGCCGGACCTGAGTTCAAATTCCATCTCCACTATTTATGAACTGTGTAACCTTGGGCCAAACGCTTGACTTTTGTGGTTGCTTTGCAGATTCAATGAAATGACGTAAGGAATGCCCCAGACATATAAAAGTGACGCATCCATGGTGGTTGCTGCTGTGGTTTCTCTTCTTATTACTACAGTGATGATGACCACTGTCGGGTGGCATTAGTGATGAAAAAATCAAATTACAAAAAAAGCATTTTTTTATTAATCAAATAGGTCCTACTTTTATTACTTGGCATTTAAGGACTATACTTTCAGGGATCATTTCTATAGTATGTTATTACTTGGCATTTAATTTGCAGCTATTTATACTGCAATTAGCTTGGCAATCATATTTCTCATTCAGGACAACTGGATGGGTAAGGGTAACACTATTACCCCTGTTCTCTAGATAAGGAAAAGGCAACATCTCCAACTATTCTGCCTCCAGTTTCTATGATTCTATGATTAAAGACACTTGCAATCACGTTCATTAGTTCCCTATGAAAAATGATATTCAACACAGATGGCAAATGCAGGAAAAAAGAATTAACAAGCACTTGATACCAACCCAAAATAACATCTAAATAATCACTTCTGACCATTAAAGTCATGGCAAGCTGTGGTGCCTAAGTTCCAATTTATATAAAGGTGTTGGAAAGGATGAAGGAAAAATGAACGAACGCCTTTTTCTTCATCCTTGCTCCTTTAGAAATGTCTGACACAGCTTAGAAAGTCGATTTGAGAAACAGATGGAAGAATAACTTCCTCTATGAACGGTCTTCCATTAGCAGACAGGAATGCACTAATATGTCCTGATATTTCATCTTGAACCAGAGCTACAGAGTAGAAGAGATCTAAGAGAGACTTAGTTTAGAGGTTCTCAGTCAAGGTTCCCAAGAAACGCATGGACTGTGGGCAAGGGTCCCATGATTTTAAATGTGCAGCAAACACACTCCCAACACTGAAGGCTTACTAGTCTTTGTCATATGTAGTTTCCATAAATGAATACAAGTGCCTCTAGACATACTACTGAATTCATGGTCACTATATATAACCACTTACATGGGGGGGGGGGGTTTCCAGATGCGCAAAAGTGCTGCACAGATGTTTTAAGTGATCTGTTTAGGTCGGGAACACACACAGCCAACAGTAGGAAAGAACACCCTTGTGCATCTGGGCCTATCCCTGCTCAGAAGTATCTAAAGCAGAGGGCGCACATGAAGAAGTTCTATGATTGTTTATCTGACACCTGGCAGGTGCAATGAAGCCACGCAGGCGGTTTGTATTTAGAAGGGCAGGACGCAGGCAGCCTGCGAAGGCTCTGGAGAGGGAACGTGGCCCAGTGACAGTCTTCCATTCCCACTTCTCAAGTCTTGCCTGTATCACCTCCTCCCCCAGGCCTAGGAACCACAACCATCCTTAAAGGTTCACCCCAAATCTCTCCAGCCACAATGTTTTTTCCTTCCACTGATTTCACCCCCACTAATCGCCCCGGGGAGGACGTGCGTCCGTTGGGCTCCAGGGCATCACAGTATGCCCAGCCACCACCCTGTTCGACTCAGGGCAGGTAGTTAGGTATGGGCTGAATGAATGAATTCCTGGAACCTCCACAGCTTTAGTGGGCATACCCTCAGTTCTTACATCCCTCCTAAAAGCGTGGGCTTGCACGGGCCTCCCTGGCCACCCTGAAAAGCTCCCGGCCGCGAGGAACGAGGGGATGATAGGTGGAGATGATGGGCCAGGAGTCCGCCAAGCCAGGCTGGAGCCCCCAGCTGAAAGCCGGGTCTAACGCTCCCACGCTTCCATAGGAAGCGCTATCTGAGATCGTTAACTATTTTCCCATCTGAAAAACGTTGGGGAAAGTGGTGGAAAACAACGCCGGGAGAGCTCTAGTCGAGAAGCCCAATCCCGCAGAGAAGTGCGCAGGAGCAATTCGCAGCTGCGGCTGCGAGGGGCAACCAGGGACGGGACCCTCGCGAGATCTGGGGTGGAATCTCGTTGCGTTGCCTAGCGACGGGGAGGACGCTCGCAGGCCCCCAGCCTAACCCCCGCTGTAACCTTAAATCTCCTACCATGGGGGAAGAAGGCGGCGGCCGCAGCTGCGGGACCACTAGGGAGCTGCAGAAGCTGAAGCAGCAGGCTCTGGAGTACTACCGGGAGAACGACGTTCCGCGCAGGCTGGAAGAGCTGCTCAACTCCACCTTCTACCTCCAGCCTGCCGACGTCTACGGGCACCTGGTAGGGACCTGGGACAAGCACCCTCTTCCCTCCAGCCCCTCTCCCCCCCGCGCAGCGCTGCGGCAATTCCGTGCGCCTGCGCCGCAGGTCGCGCACGCGCGCCGCTGCCCCTGGGGTCCCGCACGGTGGTCGTGCGGAAAGACGACTCTGATGGGACGCAGCCGAGCGGAAACCTGGGGCCAAGGAATTTCTAGAGAGAGAAAGAGGTGAACAGGAAGCAGCTGAAGGAAAGGGGGCTCTAAGCGGATTTGTAGCTACGGCGACAGCTCAAGGCTTGGCAGGCTTCCTCGCTACCTCTGGGCAGGCCTGCCCCGGCTGCCAGTTGTCTTTGTAAACACACCTTAATACAGCCTAGCTCAGCTTGCCAACCTTCAGCGGCCTCCTTTTGACCAGGGGATGAACGCCTTGGCATTCGCTACAGCTTGGCCTCAGCCTTCCCCGGGGCCGCGTACCCAGCCCGCTTCCAACTTTCACTCAAATCAAGCCTGCAATGCTCTTCCCCACCTGACCGGCTCCCACCTGAACTTCAAACTCAGATCAAAGTCTTGCCCACTTCGCCCTGGACGAATCGTCCTTCTGCATCCCGATAGCATTTCCTGCGTGTATTGTAAGCTCTCACAGGGGGCTTTTCACATCACCTACCTGTCCCCAGTGAGATTGCTGGCACAAACCTCAGCCTTAAGCAATCAGCAGTTGAAACAAAGGCAAGCATTTTCTTCCTTTCCAGTTCCTTCAGTACTAACCAACACCTGCCTTCTGGAAGGCTGCATGGTTGGAACTGGCAGGAATTGGCACTATGGTAAGGCAGTATGACAACCCCAAGCAGAGTACGTAAATGCTGTCAAGAATCACACGATGTGTTTACAGGGTTCAAAACCCTTTTGTTGAGACAGGTGAGAAAGGATGGTCCATGCATGTTTATTTTCCTGTCATGGCCTATACATCAAAGTTGGGGGGAGGGGGGGAAGGGAGGTGTTTACTGAGCCCCTTGTGCTATGTGCATTATATGTTATTTCACTTAATCCTTAGGGCCACTGTGAGGTAAGAATTATGATTTTCATTTTACAAATAAACTGTAGCCCGGTGAATTTAAATTCCCAAGGGACACAGTGAAAAAGAGAAATCAAACCAGGTCTGTGTCCTTAGTACCTAGCAGAGTGCATGATACACAGTGGATGCTCCAAAACTATTTGTAGGATAAAGGAGTGACTGCAACTCTGAATTCCACTCTCTTTCCACTGTTTCTTGCTAGAGGAAGTCTTGAAAGTTACCTGGTCACACTTCATTTTACAAAGATGCCAAGCCCTGTCGCATAGCTACTTAGTGCAAAAGCTAAGACTGGAAACTTGGACTCTGGTTTCCCAGTGTAATGCTCTTCCCAGTCTGCTAGGCAGCGAGGGCTTTGGTTTGTACAGCTCTCTGGGAGCTTATACCCTAGTGAGGGACAAAAGTCACTGATAAATAAAACAATTGGATTAATAGATCAGGCGATATACGATTGTGGGCTAGAGTGAGGGACAGATACTGTATGCTTACTAAAGAGATCCAGGGATGGGGCCCAGATCCCTGTAGGCTGTAGCAGCTGGGAAAGTTTGGGCCTGGACTTTGAAGGATGTTCAGGATTTGGATTGGCAAAAAGTCCACCTCCTCATTTTCTTAGTCACTGCCCTAGTTTTAGCCATCCTTATTCTCACCTAGTCTCTCCTTCTATTGAGTCCACCCTGCACAGTGCTGCCAGAGCAATGTTCCAAATCCTAAATCTGACCGTCATCCTTTTACTTAGAAAACCCATGAGATTCCTGGTTGCTTGCTGAGTAAGATCAAACACCCACCTTCCTGCATATGATTCATCCTGCTTCACCCCTACCTCTGGTAACCCTCCCACTCCCTCCCCTGCTGCTCCACACAGGCCCACTTACCACTCCCTAAGGCCTGAGTTTTCCCCTGCCCTCCCTCCACTTTGCTTATCCTGTCCCCTCTACCCGAAATATCCACACTGGACTTCTCCCCGTTGCCTGCCTGTTGAAATACTACACCCCCTTCAGTGTTCAGCTCAAATGCCATTTCTTCTGCTCTTCTCTTACATATTAGAGGAATTCAGATCCTGTGGGCAATAACAGTACTCTTTATTTCTTCATCATAAAACTTACAATTGGAAGAGTTTGGGACTGGGAATCAGGCAAATGTGGATTTGAGGATTAGCCCTGCCACTCAGTAGCTGTAGTAGACTCTTATGATGATGGTCCCCAGCAAACCACACCACTAATATGAATGGACTTATGGAAGTCCCTCCCACATTGACTCGGGACTTAGCCCTATGACTTGCACGTAGGCAAGTGTGATGCAAACAGAGGCTTGGTAAGTGCTGGCATATCGAGGCTTGTACTCTTGGAATACTCCCTCTTAGAATCTAGTCATCATGCTGTGTGCATGGACATCTGATTACCCTACTGATGGGAGACAGATTGTATAGAGAGAGGCCCTGGCAGGTGTGAGATCTCCAGGATATCCTGTGAGAAAGATGGATGCCCAGCGAGCCCCTAGATGTTCCAACCATCCCGGCCGAGACAGCGGACCTATGAGTGGAACCATCTTGGGAACACTGGACCCAGTCAAGCCTTCAGATGACTACATCTGCACAGGAGACCCCAGGCAAGACCAGCCAAAGAACTGCCCAGTTGAGCCCAGCCCAGATTGCAGAATCATGAGCAAATAAAGGGCTTAAGCCATTAAGTTTTGGGCTGGTCTGTTACAAAGCAGTAGATAATTAAAACATTGGCTCGTTATCGTAGACAATTTCTCTGGAACTCAGTTTGCTAATCTGTAGAATGGAGATGATACAACTCACCTTACAGAGTTGTTTTGAGAATTTAATGACAGTGTATACAAAGTACCCAGGGATTGTCCGACATGTACTAATTTATACAAGATTTAATTTATGGAATCCTAAATATGCCAGGCACTGGGGTATGTGATACTGTGATAAACAGGACAGAGTCACTCCTTCAAGGTACACATTAAGCACATAAAGAAACGTTAGTGGGCCAGCCGAGTGGCTCAATTGGTTAAGAGCTCGCTCAAGAATGTGAACTCCGAGCAACAGTGGTTTGATTCCCGGCCCAAGCTGAGCTGCCGCTGAGCTGCCAACAGGTGGCAAGATGGCTCAGCTAAAAAAAAAGAAATGTGAGTTCCCTTCCCCTCCTATCAGAATATGTGGCACATTGTAGGTGCTTGTTGCTTGTTGAATTGAATTCACTACATACACAAAGTATAAGCTAGATAATATTTTTCCTCTCCTGATTCTATCTAAATTCATTTAGGCACTTACTCTGTAACATACAAACTATCATTCTTAAATGCATCCTTGAAAATTGGCTTTTGCTTCAGTTCTGTTGGGGCACCACCTTGTCACTGGCACATTACTGATGGGTGTTAGGTGACCTGTTATGTAGGTTGAGGTCCCTGGAATTTGAACGGGAAGATCAGAGACCTGGTCTGCTAAATAAAGAACCGAATACTCTAGTGATAAAGAGGGTGGAGAGGGTGTACCGTCACTTTCCCTTCTTCCTTCTCTCCTAGCTCCTGCTCTTCTGCGTAGAAACACCATCTTGAATCTTCTCACTCAGGCTCCTTGAGTGGGCTTTCTACCTCAGCTTCATTCTCCTTCTTCCATCTTTTTCTTGGATCACTTCCAAGTGGCTTCTGCTTTTCCACATCAATGAAACTGCTATTACTAAGGTTCCAACAATCCCCTCTGAATTCTGTGCATGAACTGATGTGATGGTCAGTGCATTACAGCCTCTGCATAAGTCTTCACCATTAAAACATCAGGTACCTTGCTGGGAGGAATAAAAACCGACCCACTTAAGGTTTCTTGAGTTTGAATGCATCACAGTGTTCCAGAGACCAATCGACTTCAGTATCTTGGACAGAAGGATAGGATAGGGCCAGCGAAAGAGTGACGTAGGACCTTTAAATTAAGAAATACATGTGAGTTTCTACTGAGAGTTCAAAAGACAACAAATTGTCCCCTATACCAGAGACTCAGCATCAGGCTAAACCCAAATCTCAGTGTGTGAGGGCAGGGTCATTTCCACGGAGCTACCAGACCGATCCCAGCACGAGGGAGACATTCAGGCTGAGGGTTAGTAGAAACTAGGGTATATGAGGATGATGTTTTAAAGATAGATTAAGAAGCCAGCCAAGTGGCTCAGTTGGTTAAGAGCTCGCTCAAGAGTGCAAGCTCTGAGAAACAGGGTCGCCAGTTTGATTCCCGGCCCAAGCTGAGCTGCTGCTGAGCTGCCAACAGGTGGCAGGATGGCTCAGCTAAAAAAAAAAATCAATTAAAGGTGGTCTAATTTTTGTCTTTCTGTATTGAAGGCCAACTGCTTTTCTAAACTTGCAAAGCCTCCCACCATATGCAGAGTGGTGGGGAAGAGAGTGCTAGATGGACTGGGGCTTCCCACGCTACAAGTGGAAATATTCTGCACCATTCAAAATTTTCCCAAGGTAAATGTGTTCCCAGCTTAAATGTGTTCTTCACTGCGTCCTGACCCCACTACATTTATTGGGGTCTGAATTGTGGAGAAATGCTTTGAAATTCAGTGTTTGTGAAACACACACACACACACACACTATTTGTAGGTAAACATGTACAAAAGCATGAATTATACAATCAATCATGATGGCTTTATTATTCTTACGTGTAATATGGTACAGACGTGACCTGCTAACTTGAAGATGATCCAAGAAGGAGAAGAGAAATGGGGAAAAAAATAGGTTTAAAATTCTGACATTATTAATGTGATGAGTTTGATAAATCTACAGACAGGTTTATAGATTCACATTTTTATATCTAAATTTATATAGATTTATGGATTATAGACTGATCTACATAAAGAAAAATGCATTTTCATAATTTTAATTGTTACACATTTGTTATTAGAAATAATTTTGCTACAGCCTCTGGGAGGAAAATAATTATGATCAAATATGTTTGTAACCTTTTAGCTATTTATTGGAGAGGTAGTGATAAAAATGCTGTACAATGTTAAGATTTTTCTAAGGGGATTTTAACAAGGTAATAATTTTAAATGTTCCTTGAAGTTGAGTTCCACAGTATTTCAATAGCTATAAAAAAAACCCTCAAGGAAAATTATATATTCTCGTTTTCCCTTTGAAATTGGTGATAAAGTATGCACATTAAAAGCCAGACACATTCAATTTCCTAGTTTCTGCAAGAGGTAGAGACAATGTAGAACACGCTTATATTATTTTCAGAACATATGTTCCGTGGTGATCGCGACCCACTTCGAAGTCCATGAGAACGCTTTCCCCGAGCTAGCTGAAGCAGAGGAAGTAGAACGGTCCGATGCTGTTCTCACTGCTGTACAATGGGTCAACGAAACCATCACCCAGGAGCTTCAGGGCATAGCTCCCTCCAACCAGGCTCAGGTGGATCAGGTGCTCAGGTAAATCTCCCACTTGGAAATACAAGTGTCCAGCATAAATACATATGTATATATTTGTTTTCTCTCCATTTCACCTGTCAATAAAACAGGTCTGTCATATCTATAGGAAGCATATGCTAAAAGCAGCAAAATATAGCCTAAAATGTTGTTTTTCTTCTGAAAACCCTGTTATTAAAATTTTACCGTGTAAGGCTACATAAGGACTTGCAGCCTCTTTTCATACATCGAGCTTTCTTAGGGTTCAGTAAAAAGCTTCTCAGGAAAAGAATTAAGAATCGAAATGATGTTCCTTTCCTCTCCCCACCTCCTCATATACCTCCCTTGAGTGTCTCATATCCTTTTATTTTTATTTATTTTATTGGGGATCAGTGTGGTTTTCCAGGACCCATCAGCTCCAAGTCAGGTAGATGTTTCAATCTAGTTTGTGGAGGCCGTGGGGATCGAACTGGCAACCTTGGTGCTATGAGCACTGCACTCTAACCAACTCAGCTAACTGGTTGCCCCGTCTCATATCCTTTTATACAGTCACAATGGGTGATGCGTATTTTCTGTCCTCCAGACACAGCCAAGTCTTCCATAGGTTGACTCTAAAATGCGAAAACCAAGGAAGTGTTTACTGGAGCTATGTGAGTATTGTTCAGTGCCCAACTAAGTTAGGTTAGCGTTACTTTTCCTTGGGTGCAGGTCCAATGCCACAACCCTCTAGGCCAGATGAAGGTCAACTGGATTCTCTTTCTCTGAGTTTCATCACTTGCTTAATGGTGCATAACATCACGTTTTGGTTTGCTTCAGAGTTAGATCATGACCTTTGTAAAAAAATACACTTTTTTGAGTAGCTTTTGGTTTCTGAATGTTAGCCTACTTATTCTTTTTTCTATGTGTGTCTTATCTGCTATTATCATATCCTTACTTTTTTCCCCCAAGCTCTCAGTCCTACCTTCTACTCTATACATTTGTATTTTCCTGGCGCTTTCCCTCCCCAAACCTCCCATCTACACCGGTTCCTCTCTAAGCCTACTACAGAGACGCCATAAGACATCCTTCATTGTTCTCCTATTGCCCGGATCCCCTATCTTCCTCTTTCTTGACTTGCTGGATTACATCCTTTAAAAGTTAAGGACGAGAAAGGGTATGTGGGATGTAAAGTTTTTCAGCTCTTACATGTGTGAAAGTGTCAGCACTTTGCTCTCATGGTTGACAGTTTAGCTGAGTATAGAATTCTCATTGAAAATCAATTTCTCTCAGTGCTTTAAAGGCAAAGCCCTGCTGGCCTCTGGACTACTAATATGTCTAATACAAATCTGGCTCCCATATATTTGTTCTTTGTTGGCTTGTTTTCTGTCTATGGAAGCTTTTAGCCTCTTTTTATTCTGTGGACTGAAATTTTACGTATATGTACCTAAATGAGATTTTCCAAAACTTTTTTAACTATTCATTTCAAGCCTTACACCGCCTCCCAAAAGAAGAAGAGTCTTGCACGTGGTGCTCTATATTTCACTGTCTAGTCTTGACTCATTTTTCTTCTGATGGTCATTTATTGAAAAAGAAAATCCAGTAGCCCTTAATCAAATTATATCTTCAAATTTACTTTAAAAATAGAAGCAGAGCTCACATTTTTTTTTAATGAGTACCTGAAATCTTTAAACATTCATTTCCAGGCCAAAATGAACTTCAGTTTTTGAACAGTTTCATAACAGCCTCATTATGTTTGGCCTTGGAAATTGAAACTATGCTCTTAAGTAGCTAAAAAGCAGAGTTAATTATTGAAACATTGGGGTCAGCACTAAAACATGACCAAAATTACAAGTGATAGTCCTAAATATGCCATTAAAAGCTGCATTTTCTTGCCATTAAGGGCATTCTTTGAAAATAAAGTGCGAGAAGATAAGGAGAGAAGAGAACTGGAGAAGAGCCTGGAAGAGTCCACAGTGCCTGCACCTTCACCCCTAATACCACATCCTCATCCTCCTCCAGCCAAAAAAAAAGGACAAAAGCAAGGTCTGTGGCTTGTCATCTGGCAGAACCTTTCATAACAAATGTGTGAGGACAAAAGGCTTGATCTGCCTTTCTGAGTCAGGGTCTCTTTGTTATAGACCTAGGCTGGGCTCACCAGGTACTACCCTACCCATCCTCCATGCCACTTCCTTGCTTGAAGCTTCTTTGTTGGGCTGTCAGGGTTTTACCCCATCCTACCCTCCTTTTTTTTTTTTTCTTGTAAGATAAAAATATTTCTTACCCTGAGGTGAACACTTGCTAAACAAAGTGCACTGAATGTGGCAATGCTGGGGACAGGGAAGGGGAGGGTGGCATGGGGGATCTTTAACTGCCCCTCAAATTTTCAGAATTCATCAAGAAGCCACTCCATGTTATAAGGATTAATGATATCCTCTGATGTGGATAACTGGCATGTCCTCAGGGCTGTGTAACATATTAATGAAAATTCTATTTGGAAACCTTTGCTATCTTAAAGCAAATAAAGTTATCACAGGGCCAGCCGAGTGGCGTGTTGGTTACGAGTTGGCTTGGGACGCCAGCTCTGAGCAGCAGGACCCCGGTTCAGATCCCACATGAGGGCCAGTGATGCTGCGCCCTCTATAGCTAAAATTTCATAGAGAGGAAAAATCCATGCCTACGGAATTATTTGAGCATTAGGGAGCAGTAAATGAAATCAAACAGAAAACTTATTGGGGGTTGAGGTGGAGAATATATTCTTCCCAGCCTCAGTATTCAAACTTTCTTCATGCTGGGGCTTCACATCTCTAAGTAAAGCATTAAAATGTATAGTTTTCTTATAGTCCAACTTCCTAGAAAGGAATCTTTTGTCAATATTTTTCCCTCCAGGTATGAAGGATGCGCTTACAGAGAAACCTATTATATCGCCAGAACCTGTGGAACCTGTACTCTGTGGCAGCATGGCCATCGGGGCTGTGTCACTGGCTGTAGCCAAAACCAGTGCTGTGCTGGGCAGTAATCCCCTATACATCAATATCACATTACTGAAGCACCCTCAGGTGAGCACCTGTTCCATTCCATCACGAGGACCCATGAGTGTCTCAGTCAGTACGAATGAACCATGTTTCTCGTTTCCCCTATTTCAGGAACAGCCAACAAAGCTATCTATACCTTTGCTGATGGTGTCTCTGGTTAGCTGTGGGAAGTCATCGCCTGGGAAGCTGAATTTAATGAAAGAAGTGATGTGTATACCCCATCCTGGATTAACAGCTAAACAAGTACTATCTCTAACTACGTTTTTCTGAAAAAATATGCTGCATCATAGATGAGTTCTTCGTGTAGGTCCCCATGGCTATGACACCGAGAGGGGATTCAATACAAAATGAGAAAACATATTTTAGGAAATTGGGGAAATGGAAGGAAACCAAGACCTTAAACAAAAGGGAACACTGTTTGGGCCACGCTAGAGCTCTGGTTCATTCCAGCTCTGACCTGAGCTGGTGACTCCCAGAGAAGCCATGTCTGAGTGACTTTGCAGCCCTTGACAGTGCTGGAAGGCTGTTTTGGTGACGAGTTGAGATATCTTTACTTACTAGTCTATGCACTATGGCAGCAACAAGAGGAAGCTGGCACTTTCCTAGCAACCCATTCTGTTCAGATAGAACTCCAGGGCCTGGAGATGGCAGATTGCAGGGCACATAAGAGAGGTTTGGTACATGATTATGTAATACGGAGGGAAGGAACCTAAGTTGCATCTTTGCTACTTAGTGGTGTGCTAGTGTCTGTATGTTGTTCAGGGTCCTGAATGACTCAGTATGCTGGGTGAAATCTTTATGAAATACTCTACCAATGCGGCAGCAGGGAGAACTAATTTATAGGGGATATTTTCAGAAGTACAGGCAGCTCTGCCCCTTTGGGGATAACTGAGTGATATTTGATCTAAGCTAGAGAAAATCATGATTTTTTTTTTTAACTCTCAAGATGATTTGGGATAAAGAATTCTTTTTAGAAGAGAATAATCCTTACCTTGCAGTTTGTCAGTGTGAAAGACGAGGGTTTATTCCTGGCTCACCAGCTGTCAGATCCTGTTCGGATCCTGGCCCCAGGATCTTCCCCGTAGTTAAGATGTGTGGGTGCCGGAGCATTCGGCGGGCCATTCTTTATCTGTCTTCACATGCAAGTCCTACCGTCATCAGAACACACTTTTCTACTTTGTAAGTGACAGTGGGTTTACACTCACTCAGACACCATGATGCAGCAACCCTTGGTGACCTGTGACGCGTACTGCAAGGTCCGTCAAGAGACCGTGCAAGAGAATGAAGTGAACTTGATCCAGCCAAATGAACCAGTTCTGAACAATGAAGAGAGGATAGTGAGGAAGAAGAACCTCCATTCATGTGTAACCAAATACAGACTGAGGGCTGAAGATCAACATTTGCTCTTCTGATAGCAGACCAGATCACCCACTACGCAGGGTGCCTTGTCAGGGACCCCCAGATACTCTGGGTTAGAAACAGCCATGGGGGGCTGTAAGTTTTTACATTTAAAATTTCTAGCCTGCAGTTGTGGAAGATCATGTTTATTTTACTTACAGGGTATGGAGATGCTTATGGAAATTCAGAAACAAATTAACAAAACAATTGAAATGGTATGTAAAGAGAATCTGTGGTATTTCATTACTGACACTTACCTTCTAGCACCCAAATTACAGTTTGTTATGGAAGTAATAGCGTTGTTATCGATATGGAAAACGTATTAATTTGCTTTGGGTTTCCCATACGAGAGCCAAGCTTATCCATTCCTCACTGGCTTTGGGTCCAGTTTCTAATGGTACTTAACCATCTCACTTTGATTTGTGAGGCAGCTGGCTCTATGCTAACATCATTCCTTAGGATTCGCAAAGAAAGGAAGGATTTGGCCCATGAGAGGCAGTTTGGTGTAATGGTTAAAGCACAGAGTGCTTAGAATTCCAGTGTTGGGCAATTGCCTGTGGCCTAGCAGCCCTGGGGGGGGGCGAGGGGGAGTTAGAAGCAGGACAGGCAGCTGTAGGAGTCACCGGTTGTCCCATCTTACTCTAACAGGGCTGGAGGGGTGTGGACAATGCACAGTGATGTGGCAGGGCTGAGACCAGCAGAGGGATCCAATCCTTGTCTCTGGGATTGGGTCCCTCTCCTGGCCTCAGCCCTGCTGTACGGTAGACATAGTCATAGTCATAGTCATAGTCATAGTCATAGACATAGACATAGACATAGTCATAGACATAGACATAGACATAGACATAGACATTGTGTGTGTATATATATATATATATATATATATATATATATACATTTTAGAATAATATTGCATTTATGGAAAAGTTGCAGAGATAGTACAGGGAGTCCCCAAATACTCCTCCACCCATTTTCCCCAAAGGTTAACATGACACATTACCATGGTACATTTGTCAAAACTAACATTACTAATAACTCCAGATTTCATTCAAATTTCATTGCTTTTTCCACTAATGCCCTTTTGCTGTTCCTGGATCCAACCCAGAATCCCACTTTCATTTAGTGTGAGGCTTTTAAGCTACTGATTAGAAAGCACCAGACCCTCCCGTCGTAATGGGAGAGGGGTAGCTGGGACCCAAGCCCTACAAGTCAATCAGAATTGCTTTCATCACCAGCCTGGAGCCAGTTTCTAGGGCACTTTTTCAGGAGGCTAACTGCTTTATGGGTGAGCAGCCTGCAGAGACTCCAGCTTGGACCAGTTAAGCCTGACCTTGCACTCTACTTTCCCCCTTAACCAGCTATTTCACCTTGGGCCAATGACATAAGCTCTCTGCCTCAGGCTCCTCACCTATAAAATGGGTATAAGGTGGGGAGATTGTAAGGCGTGAACACGTTGGATACAAGCAATGTGCTCAGAGCAGGAGCTGGTGCAGCAGTAAAGCAACACACAGTGGTTGTCAGAGCAGGTGGAGGAAATCCGGCCTAGAATATTAGGAAATTCAGGATATTTGCACTTTCTGCAGTCATGCTGACTTTCAAATATTTTATTAATTCTTTTAATTATACAAGTAGCTCATGAATGTTCTTGTGAAAATTCAAATACTGGTAGAGCTAGTCACCCCCCCACACCAACTCCCCGCCCTCTACCCTCTACCCCTTCAGTCCCCACTCCCTTTTCTAGAGGCTACCACTGCTAAAAATTTAGTGGCCTTCCAGCCTTCCTTTTGTATTTATACACACAGATACACACATACACATGCACATACAAATATATAGTGTTGTGTATAAAATAATAGAAATTCTGCACGAATCACTCTGCAGATTGCTTTGTCCTTTTTATTGAGTGTTCATCTTTTACTGACATCTAGGAATTCTTTGTACTGTATAATAAAGGCTTCTATCCTTTCTATATGTTATACATATTTTCCTCTATCACGTTGCCTGCCTTTTAACTACAAATTTATGGAATCATAGGGATTTTTTTTCTTTTTAAATTTTGACATAGTAAAATGTATCCATCTATTCTCGTAAAGCAGGGGTTCTCAACAGGGAGTGAGTCTACCCAAGGGACATCTGACAATGCCCGGAGACATTTTGGGTTGTCCCAGCTTGGAGGGAGGGGCCCTACTGGCATCTAGTAAGCAGAGATCAGGTTTGCTGCTAAATATCCTCCAGTATAGAAGGCAGCCCCTCCCCCACCCCTCCCCAGTAAAGGGTTATCCAGCCCAAGTATCAGTGATACCAAGCCTGGAGAATCCTGCATGAAGGCTGTTCTGCTTTGGGCTCTCAGGCTTCTGCAGGAAGGCCCCATTGCCTCAGCTCTGGGCCACACGCGCACTTCTCTCTACCCAGAGGGCTCAGCACCCCCCTGAATCAACCAAGTATCACCTTCTTCAGAGCCCCCTTCCCTGAAGTCCCCTTGCTCTGAACTCCCCATCACACCCTATCTTCTCTGGCTGTACTACTCATCTCACCACACTGCCTCGCTAGACTGCAGATCCCCGAGGCAGGGCCCGTGTCTGCCTGGTTCACCACTCTCTCCTCCCTGCCTGGCATGTGGATTTGTTCCTATGTTATTTGTACCAGGGGATCGAAAGGTCAGCTGACTCCATAGTGAAAAGAGCAGGATAACTATTTGCATACACTTGAGTGTGAACCAACCTGCTTCTTGACAGACAGACCCTCGCTTACAGAGCCAGTAAATGCTGGGCATCAAAGTGCATCGCTATCAATTCCCCCAACCTGTGGGAATGGCTCCTTGGGAAATATCTTTGCTTTTAATCTCCAGTGACTTCACACACACCAGAGTCACCAGATGTAATGACCTAGGACTATTTCCACAAGTCAAATCAACCTTGCAGGAGAAAATGTTTGTACCCTGAGCATATTCGAACCAATATGCTGGGCCTATGAAAACAAATCCCAGTGGTGCTCTTCCTTAAGGCCTAGGCGGGGACTTGGTATGAGTGAATCATACTTTATTTCTATGAGTAGAAATGCATGAATATGTGTGTACATACCCCCAAATGTATGTTTGGAGGCAGAATGTAAGGAGGAACTAAAGGAAACATGTGCCTGAATTAGAGAAATAGTTTAGGGTTTATAAAAATAGGGAGTGACTGACATGGTCTGTGTGTCTGGTGGGGGGAGGGGTGTTGTGTGTGTGTGGTGTGTGGTGTGTGTGATTGACAGTGTGACTGCCTAGGCCCCCGAGCAGTGGACAGGCCAAAAGACCTGAGCTTCACCACCATAGACACATCTAAAAATGCCAAGTGATATGTCTCCATCTTTTGTCCCACAGCCCCCTCCTCCAAAGGCAGAGCCGAAGAAAGGGTATAATGGTGGCAAAAGAGGCCAAGTAAGTATGTGTATTTGTTTGCCACACTTCTATATGCTCAGTGCATTGATCCATTCCCTGTCCCTTTGCCTCTCCTGTAGTCGTTTACTCAGGACCAGGTGGAAAGTACATGGTGACTCTGCTCCAAGCACTAAGCCAGGCATTCCCAGAGGTGAAATGTCATTCTGCCCCCACTGTTCTGGCCACAGGCTGCCGGGCATCTCTGCCAGCGGTTGTCGGGCCACCTGGAATCTCAGAAGGCTTTGAAAAGCATTTATGAGTAATAGGGTTACATTCAAAACCCTACAGGTGAAGTTCAGGAAGTTGAATCCCTCGTTCACTAGCCAAAAGCCATGTAGGATGTTTTAGATTTTTACTCCTAGCAAAGAAAAAGAAGAGGCAGGAAAAGACAGCCATTCCTTACAGCTGGTCCCCAACGGCACTGTGGCACCATTTCCAATGAACCCTTGCCACATCTCAGACCTTGCCAAGGGAGTCAAGCACACAGTTCTTGTGAAAATTGGCCACGCTGGCAGACAGAGCCGTGGGAGACCAGCTGCATTTGATCAGCCGGTCACTTTGGTGACTGTGTGTGCTCTGACAGATGCACCTTTTACATGCCTACACTTTCAACCATATAGTTAAGACAACCAATAAAAACCTTGGAGGAAATGCAAATAGATCAAGGTTGCTCACACGTGTACGATTTGCTCTAAGTCTGCAATCTCTAGCCTGATGTCAGGGACTTAGAGCCTCTTGAAGTCATCAACAGGAGGGACCGGTAAAGGAAGGCGAGGACTTGGTAAAGATAAAAAAGTAAGTTCCTCCTCAAAACAGGGAGAGAAAAGAGAAAGTAAAATACTTGACAGCTGTCGTACATGGTAGAATGAGCCCAACACTAACATTGGACACTGCAGGAGAGGCAGGGGGTGGTGGACAAGGAGCCTAATCTCAGTGCTGGTCCCTTCCCTCCAGTAGGTTGTCGCACGTGGTCTGAGAAACTCAGACCAAGGTCAGCCCTTCCTGTGATCAGCCTTACTGCTTTTTTTCCCCCCTGTTAGAAACAGGTTAGACGATAGATTCTAGAGAGGCAGCCATACCAGAGTTAGAGTCATGGACCCTGGAGCTAACCTCCCTGAAGTAAAACGCTCTATAAAATACAGCTAATAATAGTACCTGCTTCATGGGGCTGACATAAGGAGTAATGCATTTACTTTATGTAAAGTGCTTAGACTAGCTTGACATGTAGTGCGCCAAATAAAGTGACGCTTTTATAGTTTAGAAGACTCTGTAACGAAACCACTCAATTGAGAACACAAAAATTTCCCTAACTATTCCTTTGCCAAATAGAAGGTTCCTCTCACTGACATTAAATATGTTGCATGGTTCTTGGAATGAACTAGTGCTATCACCGGTAAAAACGGGATATTTATGCCTAGGTTCATGTTTGCTTTTGAGCTTGGCACACATGTGCACACACACCCCTTCAGCCCTCAGAGTTCTGATATTGCTTCAATTTACGTTATAATTGTGGCAATAGTGGCAATTTATGACAAAGGCATATCAAGGCTGACCTTGCAAGAGGAGAATATGGCTACCTTTCCTGGGGTCATTTGGGTCCTCAAATCTTCTTCCACGGAAATCCATCCTCAGCGCTACATCCTTTTAGCCAAAGACTTCAATCCTTTTTAAAATAAAAACTTTTCCCGAAGTAGGATTGCATTTTTAAGTTTTAACAGTTATAGTCTACTGAAGGCAAATGGAGGACGGAAAGGAGCAGGCTTGGAGGAAGAGGGCAGTTAGGGACAGGCAGAAGTTTACAGGGAGGGACTGCCCGGTGACTCACCCACCTGGTGGTCGGGCTCAGGTCAGCCTGTGTACAATGGTGGAGCCAATAAAGAGATCACATCAGCACACCAAAGACAGAAAGTGTGTCCTCAGGTCAAACCTGAAAACCTTGGTAAGTAAAACGAATAAGAAAATTACTCCCAGATACTGCAGGGCAATCACCTCCCAAGGGTCATGCAAAGATGAGTGGGACCCGGAAGGAGGGTTCATCAGGAATCAGAGGGGCACATCTTTGGAGAGTGTGTCTGGTTATAAACTGTGCCTGACACAGAAAGCTCCAAGAACTGGAATGTGCTATATTTACACGCATCATTTTCCCCTGATCTCACAGCAGATGATCACTGGCAAGATGTCCCATCTTGGCTGTTTAACCATTACTTATGACACCATAGAGCAGCCATTGCTCCTAATACAAGGAATCTGTGCAAATCTGGGGCTCGAATTGGGAACAAATCTGCATCTGGCCATCAACTGTGCTGCGCATGAGCTGATGGACTATGTAAGTTTCTACTCCAGTTACTTTGGGTTGAGGTCCTATTAGTTTTAAGTTAGAACTCAATAGAAGAGCTTATCTGTATATTTCCAAATAGATCTTATTTTTTTGTTGTTAATATTTTTGGGGGGGTCCAAATATAAATGAAGTTGATGGTGTTTTGATGATACTGCTAATAACAGTGTCATTAAAATTGTTCTTAGGGGGACTAATGTATAGAAATACAATTAGTATTCATATATTAATCTACTTATTTTACTTAATAAGTCTGATAGTTTATTTAAGAAGGTTATCTTTGAATTTCTGTGCTCACCATTTCATAATTTATGAATAATGATAGTTTGGTTATTACTTTTCAATTCTTGTATCTTCTTTTTCTTGTCTTATTGTACTGACAATTAAAATAAATGTTTTGAAAAATATATATATAAATGGAGTTGAGATAGTCAAGTTAGCTAATGACCAGAGAATAACGATATACATAATTTTGTAAATTAACAGAAAATGTCATAATAATTATATATAGAAATTCGGTAACAAAAATGACTAAAATGGGTTGCCTACATTGCAATCATGAGAGCTACTGAAAAATCATTTAACTCACTAGTATGTTCTGCTGAGTACAACCATTTGGTCGGTAAAGGCCGAATTTGTAAAGCACAAAAAAGTGGATCAGTTGTAACTGTGACTCGACAAACCCTCTAGACACGTGGTTCCTGGCAGTTTTGCTGTGACTCACTTTTTAAATATAAACATATTTCCAACTTATTGAAGGTTATGGAGAATACGTTTTTACCCGATTAAGCCCATCACAGTGTTATCCACAGCCTGGGTTAGGAAGACAGATCTGTATTGATGAAACTTTACCTGGGGACCATAGTACCTGGAGGAAGTTATTTTAAGAAAGAAGGAGAATGGAAAACAGGTTCGCTAAGAAATGTTGTAGTCTTCACTTCCTCAGAGTAATGCATCAGCAATTAACCTTTAAACGTGGGAAATGTCATGTTAGGAAAGCTATTAGAAGCAGTCTGTCTTATACACATACTTCTCATTTTCCAATACATAAATGCTGACTCGAAGTTTTATAAAATGCCCAGCATATTGACATGCATTTATGGTAATTAATTAATTAGGTAATTAATGTCAAATTCAGGGAGCATGACCAGGATTCCGCTTTGATTTACGATCCTAATTTTTAACTTCAAAGGAAAATTTGAACAGTATACAAGAACCCCAAGTTTCAGCCGCTTTCTTGAATTTCTACTTTTCTAAAGAAACAAAGCACATAAAGGAAGGTTTAATGTAATTTCCTGTTCTTCACATAATGACTGGTTCCTAGGCGTACCATTAAGAAAAATAATTGCATGCTTTCATCAGCAACGTATAGCAAGAACCATGAATATACTGACTACTAATGCTAAGTAGAATGGGTATTTATTGCTTATAGTCAGTAAGATATATTACCTTGATATCCAGGTAATTCTTACAATAATGTTAGTTCAAAGTCATTAGCATTTCCCTACTGACAAGATAAGATTTTAAAGCTTTGCAGTATAGAAACTAAAAGTTCTTGATGCTATTTAATGTGAAAAACAATAGTATGAAATCCTTTCAATTATGGATTTCTTAAGAACCTGCTTAATTCCAGTGGAATTCATTTAATTAGCAGCAGCAGCAGGAAGTCCTCAGCAACCCAAACAGCCAATCTGTTCCCTTCCACTTCCCTCCCGGTACCTCGATATCCCCGGGACTTGGAAGTCAAGGTGCTCTGTTTTGCAGAGACTCACTAGGTTCTGTAGGCCTGTTGACTTCTATACTTAGTGACTTGGGGGCTTGCTTCACATGAATGAGGTTGCCTTGGAATTCTACTTTCAAGACAATATTGTTACTTCTAGAACTTACATGCTACCTGACAAAGGGGTGCCTTCACATAACTCGCTTTCCATTTCATATTGGTTGTTAGTATCTCAAAAGCCTAGCCCTGCTTTCAAATCTTAGAGTATTCACAGTGGAGGAAACAAGCTATTGGTCACTGAGAGTCGAAAGATGGAGGGTTCTAGTGAGTGGGCAAGTTTGCGTTGCTATTGCTTGTTTTATGGGTTTATGTTATTGCCCACCCACCCAAGCAGCCAGGTTTCTAGCACCACGTCCTAAACCTCAGGAAGAAATTATCCCCTCCTACTCTATACTCAGTTGTTTTGTGTGCAGAAGGCTTTATCCCAAGTCAGTGGGACGAGCTTCTACGGCACTAAGAGGGATGGTGTGACTTGCTCTCCCCAGGATAACATTTAACAGACATTAAAAGTAAAATGCATAGATTTCTCATGTGAATGTGGCCTGAAAAGAATCTGTTTACAATATTTTTATATGAAATGAATGAAAATGGATTTGAATCACATCTTTAACATTGGAGGAATTCATCATTTATCCTTTACTATCTTCCTGACACTCATCAGAGTAAAGGAAAGTATGAAGTGATGACGGGAATGTACAAAACTGCAGCTGAGATGGTTGACCTGTATGTGGATCTGATCAGCAGGTTCCCTTCCATTATTGCCATCATTGATCCTTTCAGGAAAGAGGTAACAGGAGTCACCTTGAATTTTATAATAAAACACAGAATAAAATCTCATTCTTTTGGATCTGTCATGCAACATGTGCTGTAATTTAGACTGGGGCTGAGTTGCTTCATTCCGGCGTTTGTGAGAAAAGGCACTTACTAAGCAAATGAATAGCAGAAACACAATTACAAAGGAGCATGCCTGTCTACAGAATGAAGCAAGCCATTCCCAAGCACTTCAGGAGGACGTGTGTATTTACACGCAACCCAACCGATGGAAGCCAAGCCCGCTGTGCGAGCTGGTGCTTCAATAGCTTAATCATACATCATTTTCAAGTGCTCATGGAAGCGGGACTTCAACTAGGCCAAATGTTTAACCTAAATCCAGTTACTACGTCTGCATAAAAGTAACAAAGCCCTATTTTTAAAAGGTTTGAGATATTGAGTTTTTTAAATCTATACTGACAAGAATTGTTTATATGACACCAATGACCGTCTCTCTTCCTATCCCACTTAAACTCCAAAAAAACTTAAGTTCTTGATTTTATGAATGTGAGAACCATTACATATTCTGAATGGATACCCTCTTTGAGAGAACTCAACAATTTAAATTTGAGGGACAGAAGAGTGCCGGGTCTCGTTGGGAACCCCAGGGGCTCTCAATCCTACCTGTCCTTTCACAGCCTCTGCTCCCTCTCTGTGCTTGTGGAAGATGCCAGCTGAGCTCAGTGTTTTAATCTTTCCAGACCTGTCTTCTGATGCTTGTCCTGGGGCCCTGACCACAGCTCTTTTTAGTGTGAAAAGGTGTGCCTAGATGATCTGTGCTAATGGGATAGGTTGAAATCTGGTATAATGGCTGGAAAGACTTTGAATGTCATCTTTTTTTTTTTAATAGTAAGCATTTCATTTCTTATTGGTGGTCTCACCCAAAAAAAAAAAGGAATTAAAAAAAAAAAAAAAAAAGAAAACATAATGGTGTTGAGAACAAGGGCACAGCGCTCTTGCAGACTCATTTCTTTCAGTTGATCTGTTTATCAGAAATAACAGTAAAATCTAACCAGCCAGTCACAGCAGCATGATAGGTAATACAGTAGGTGGGGAAAGCCGGGGTTTGAAGAATGTCAGAATCAATGTGGAGAATAGCATTTACTGTGTACGAACATTTTATTCACTAAGATCTTTAAGCTCAGATCGAATCATTGTAAGTCTCTGTTTCAAGAGGCTTGTTAATTTGTGTGGCTATGGTGCAGGCATCGTTCAACTGCAGATGCAAAAGGGAAGTGTTTTGTGTGTCTCAGAAAGGCGTAGAACTTTGATTATGTGCTATATGGTTCCTGTTGTTTTGTGATTGTGTTCAATACATTATAATGATCAATTCTTAAATATTTACCCAGGACTCTGAACAGTGGGACAGCATCTATAACGCTGTTGGTTCCAGGTGTTACATAATTGCAGGAAGTGCGTCCAAAAGTATTTCTAAACTTCTAGAGGATGGAAACATCAGCATCCCCAAATCCAGTGGGCTGATCATAAAACATACAAATCAAACTACGATATCTGACTTGGTGGAAATAAGCAATCTCATTGACAGTAAGTAAAAGTGTAGAGGTCTGACAGACTCATAATGAACTTAACTTGGTTATACAAGAAGCCCAAAATATGCAGTACATCAGTTAATAAAAAGCATGGAATAAATCTTGGAAGAAAAGAAATCTAACCACCTATGAGAGATTTGGTGCTGGGAAACAAAATGCCTCTTACTGATTCGTTTCCCAGTGTTCCAGTCTCGGTCCTGTTCCAGTCCAGGAGGTCATGCCCTTTAGTGAGCACTACCACAAAGGTGTGTGGCCAAGGCCACTGCCCTATCAGCTCCACACGACACGACAATGTTCCCAACCTGCTCACACTGGCTCTTTTTTTTAATTCCTCAAAAGTTTCTAACGCTTTACCTTCTTAAGGTCTTTCAACAAGCTTTTCCTTCAGCCTAAAATGCTTTGTCCTGCACTGTTTATTTGGTAACTACTCCTGATCCTTTGGGTCTTCTTGCCTTAAATTAAACCTCTGCAAACATACGTGCCTTTCCTGACTTCCTCCACCCCTAGCTGGTTGCTCCGAACCTTTCCCATAGCATCCTATATTTTCTCTTTGTTGTACTCGCCCCAATTCTTTGTACAATTATTTGATGCCTGGTATCCCCCACTAGACTGTCAACTCCCCTGAGTTCACGGGAGTCTTGTTCACTTAAGCACAGTGCCTGAAACATAAATATCAGGAGTGGGTCTCAGGACCCAGACAGTAGTCTCAGACCTGGAGCAGGGGCCTGGGCTGGTGGCCGAGGGTGGAATGAAATGCCTGTGTCCCTCAACCTGCAGGCGCCCCAGTCTAGGACCCACCCCTCAGTAGTCGCTGTCATTCACTTCAGATTGCTGCTGTAGCTGCATTTAAAATACAAACTTCTAGGAAGAAGACTGGCTTGCACTCTTTGTAGACTTTGGTAAATCTCAAGGGGCTTTCAGATCCTCAAATGGCTGATTAAATACCATCAACACTGCTCTCCTAGTAAGTCAACACTCAGAATGGTAGGTTCCATGGAATAAAATTCTACCTGATGAAATGTGAACTCCATTATTTAGGCCCATCAACTCTGCATGTAATATTCTTGCACTCACCGTACAGACTCAAAGATGCATTTTTCTACACTGAACATGGATGAAATGTCTTACAGTTGTGGTCTTAGAAATGTGTCAATCTAATTTGAGCATTTTTTTCCGTTTAGTGGTAATAACGGCGCCTCTTACAATTTATGGTATCGTAAATTTGATGAAATATGGCCTTCATTTAGTATTTAGCATGTAAGCTACTAGAAAGGGGTCAACAGATAAAACCAGAGTAACAGAAATGCAAATGTTTGGGCTAGAGTTCTGAGGGGGTCAAATAATTGACTCTGTACAGAAAGTTTTCAATCTCTGGGAAACTAAATTTTGGTCTCACAAGCTCATCTATGTGCTCATTGTTTCCGTACCACCTAAAACGAAAAGGAATTCCTCTGCCTGCAGGTAAGAAGCGCATCGCCATCTTTGGAAGCACAGAAGGCGAGTCTTCCGATGACAGCCTTGTAGACTTGGTAAGTGCTGAACACTGATCAATTGGAGGATTGCCCAATCACTGCTTTTATCACGAACTGGTATTTCACAGAAATGCAGTCTTTGGTGGAGAAAGTCATGTAACCTTTTATGAAATAGACTTGCTTCCTCCCAGGCAGCTAGCTACCCTTATGGAAAGAGCTAATCTCTGAACTTTCAAAAAGAAGAAAAATTGAAGTCCTGGGAAAAATGGTGGGCATGCTTAAATGACTGGGGTGGGCACTTGCAATCTCACCTTCTAACATGAAGTGAGAAAGGCCAGAATGTTCTTAGATGAAATCAGCATGCTTCCATGACTAGGGAAGCACCTGATGTAGTCACACGACGTCTTTACCTTCTGACCCGCTCAGCTTTTCAGCAGGCCCACTTTCCTTAGGTAAAGATAAAAAAACAGAGTTATAAGCGAAACACCAGAACTGCACACAGTGACACTGTCATTTGAACAAAATGTGGCTCCCCCGTTTAAAAACAGTTGTGTTTCCCCTTCCTAAGGCTGTTGGACTCAGTGTCCGGTTTATCAAGTTGGGAGGTCTTTCCCGAGGCGAACGCGTGACTAAGTACAACCGCCTATTTACTATAGAGGAAGAACTCGTCCAGAATGGAACACTGGGTATGCTCTGCTTTCTCGCTTTGTTTTCACTTAGCCATGAATAAGAGAACAAAGATTGGAAGAGGGGGAATAGAAATCCCTCGGCAGGAGGGCAGGGGAATCCAAAGACTACAAATAAGTGCTGACAAAACCAGGATGGCACTCGCCACAATAGACATTGTTTTCTTAATAGATTATCTATTTACCTGAATGTTTAAAACCCTCCCTGTTCTTCTTGATGAACAGGCTGCGTGATGCTTTTCAATAGAATTGATTGATTGGCATCTCCGACCCTGCCTTTTGTCATGGTCCAAATTCGAGTTACCGTCTCTCTGCACAGCCCAGGAAAGTTCAAGACAGATGTTTTCCTGACAGATCTTGGAAACAGCTCCTTTTAGTTAAGGAGGCAGCATGTTAATTTTAATGTTGTACTTTGGGAAGGCTGTGGTCTATAGAGAAATGAACCAATCACTTATGACATTAAACTTCTATAAATCTGCATGGGTAGAAGCACCCTGTGGACTGGCTAACTGGAGAGAAACACCCCAAATAGGTGTCTTTCTTTTCTATGAAAGTGATGGCCAAAAGTAGGTATATAGCATGCAGACATTTAAAGGGACCAGTAGTTTTCTTCTTTGTTATTGTAAAACAATTTTGTATTTTAAGATAGAATAAATGAACTGATATACTGAAAAACAGTACATATTATTTAAGTAGTGCTGACCATTAAAATAAGACATTTTCTTGGATGCTACAAATAAAATCTATTCAGTGAGATATATTATAGACTGTACTGTGAAGCATACCAATTATGGGATATGAAAGCAAAGAAGCAGTCCTACTTCATGTCTCAGTATATGCATTTAAAAAAGGAAAAATAAGGAAACCAATAAAAATTGTGATTATAAATTTGTCTTGTGTAACATAAGGAATGATTTTTAGAAGCAGCCAAATGTGAATTTGCATGGTTCAGTGTGTTACACAAGGGTTTGTGTCTTCAAATAGGTAAAATTATATTCTTCCTGCACATGATTACTTTCATATGTCATTCTGACTTGTGTAAGCCTTGGGCTTAATGACCTGTCACATGTCAAGCCAGACTTCGCCACAAGGGAAACAGCTGCTTCAGGGCATCAAAAAGGACTGAGTGACCGAAGGCCCGGCCCCTCCCTGGTGACAGTGCAGGCCCCTGGGCATTCCGGAATGGATTAACAGATTAATGAGAAACTCGGACACTGACAGTTGTCAATAAGAGTTCAGGGGACCAAAAACTGGGAAAACAAATCACTCCACCAAGAGGCTGAGTAGGAAATCTTGGCAAAAGCTCAGCCAATAGAACCCCATCACTGCCTACACGGACCTGACTGGAATAGTCGGTCTGCAGTCATTTACTGGAATAGATAGTTGGCAATGGTTTGTATCATGTAGAGTACTGGCCTTTCCTCTAACCTATCTTCTTCCTCTTTTCCTTTTCTGCCTAGCCACTGCCCAAAGTCCGCTGCATATCAGATGTTCCCGAAGTTTGTATAAGGGCACAAAGCAAACTGAAAAATACAGGTGTTTTACAGAGTTAATGTATAACTCAAACAGGCCCCGTTTTAAATGGTTTTAGAGTCCTTTCTAATGGTGATGTGACAGCTCTGGACAGTTCTGAAGATGACTGCCTTTAAATCATGTAACAAATAACATCAAAATTGGCACCGTTGATTATACAGTCAACTTTATTGTTGTTGTTTTTTAATAGGCTTCAACGAAGAGTACGTATTTCTTTACCTGAATGGGGAAGACAACAAGGCAGTCGAGGCTCGCGAGGCCACAGCTGAGGTGTCTGGTGAGCGGCGTGGGCCCGTGCGGTGCATCTTCCCCACAGAGGTTGTAGAGGAATCCGCCAGAACATGAGCCCCTCTGGACAGGGCTGCACGCACCCATTGACAGCGGCACCGTCAGTGTTGTCAGAGTGCTGTGTCCCAAGTATGTCCTCATCTTGGTTTTGCTCTCAGACTTCACGAACGTGTGCGCCTTTTCGTCTTTTCATGTTACTGTTTGGTAAATTACATGTATGTAGTATTCCTGCCTGAAGTTATCGCTGTGAACGCTGTCTGACAGCTGTCACATATCCATGGAGATGCTGTGTGTCAACAAGCTCCCCTGTCCACTCTGGGGAGGAGGCACAACCTAGTCAAAGAGTCCAGCACTTCCGTTGCCAACTCAGTTCAAACACCTCATACTTTACAAATCAAAACATCTCTGAAAACAAAACTCTTTTACACTAGAAGCGCTCTGTGCCAGGAACAGGTGCACATCTTCCGTGTTTCTCTTACACACCTGTGCTAGAAAGCACGGACACGTTTTTTCTTTTTTTGGCCAATTTCACGCAGAAGTAGACGAGTTTCACAGTTTTCCTAACAGCCAAACAGCTCTCTTATTTTCCTAACCTTAAATGTCTCTTCCCTTATTCCCTCTTCTGTCTAAATTTAAGTTTTTTCTTACATGATTTATGTCCTTGTGGGTTTCCTTCAACCCTTTTTGGAACAAGAATGAGTATACATGAACATGTCAGCAAGTGAATAAATATTCTTAAGGTAATGAAGTGCCCAATTATTTATACGAGAGCACTGAACAGATGATTAAAAACAATGCAACATACAGGCTGACTGAATAGCCTCTTTTGTAAGGCAGTACGGGTGTTACAGCAGAGGGGACAGAAAGAAACTTACTGGAACATATACCTATAGATATAATAATGCCCAACTGCTTTGTCTGATTCAGATTCTCTGTTACAAGTTATTTGCTTTTCCCAAAAATTACATAAATTGCTATCTACTGAGAGTTAGCTAAGTTTAGATTTCTGGTATATTCTCTTAAGTTTTTGCCAAACAACCCGAGGACCTTCCTTTTGAAGAGTGCTGACTAGGGGAGCTTTATGGTGGAACCAAGGCCTTACTCTTGAAGCAATGACTTACATGGGCTCAGAGGCAGAACTGGTTGGTGTCTCTCTCAATTGGGAGAACAGTGTCCACTTTCTGGTTGCTACTGCCTCTCCTGACGCTTAGAACAAACAATGGGGCATGAGAAGCTGGCAGGGAATTGCATTGTCAAGGAGGAGGAACATGACTGGGTGTTCAGGCAGTCTCTGCAGAGGTACAAGAAGGGTGGGCGGTTGTGTGTGAGCAAGCCCTAGAACTGTGCTACAAATTACATGCGCGGAGCCGGGGCAGACATGCGCAACTAAGTTCACGGCTAAAAAATTAAATTAACCAAAGAGGTGATTTATTACCTCCGCCAGACCAGGACTTTAATTTCAACAGAGCCCAGCCTAATTCACCTTTACGTCTCACTTAAGGACTGCAATCACCAATAGGTAGGCAGTACTTTAATTCTGATTTCTTAAAGCGATAAGCACTGTTTCTATTTTCTCTCTGTGTCTACATTTGTTTATAACATATAACAACAGATATAAAACGTTGTGTATTAATATGTAAGATATTATCTGTAAAAGAGATGAAAGAAACCAGTCATCTCCCATGTTCAGAAATGCCAGTGGGATTGGGAAATGTTAGCGCTTGGAAGAAACTTCAATCCTTAAGTCAGGACTACTTGATGATCCTTCAGAGGGTGGCGATGATGACAGATGGCTAGCCATGCTCCACTACTTATTGTCTTACCACCTAAACTGTTCCATGACGAAAGTGGCTAAACGCATATAGTGTGCATTTAAAAAAACCAGCCGAGTGGCGCATTGGTTGAGAGCTGGCTTGGGACGCCAGAGGGCCCCGGTTCGGATCCCACATATGAGGGCCCGTGACACTGCCCTCTACAGCTAAGATGCTGAACTACAGCTCAACCTGGAGCTGGGCTGCCGTGAGTCGCCAGCGACGGAGTAGGCTGCAACCCCTGCTGCAGTGGGCTGCCATGGGCTACCATGTGTAGCCAGTAGCCAGCGTGAGCGGCCAGCAGCCGCAGTGAGCGGCCGTCCAGAAGCCGGCGACTGATCTGCCTTGCCCAGGAAGAGCGCAATGATGGTGCCAACTTGGGCCAGTGAAGCAACGTCCTCCACAACTAGACTGAAGAACAAAACAACAATATCTTGTCTGTTCCCCTTCCCCCAATTCCCCAGTGCTGTTCCTATCCCCCAATTCCCCAATTAAAACAAACAAACAAAAAAACCCATCCCAACCTTTGTTAAGATTCTGTGATACGGACTATCATTTATCTGACAAACAACCAAAAAATGGTCTGGAAAAATAATTAACTATGATTTTTACCTGTACTACTCCCTTTCCAACAAACGTTTTACTGTGAAGGAGGAATTACTGGTGAGTAGCCAGAGCCAAAACGTCCATCTATTTCCCTCAGACCAAGGAGGCTGGGTAGTTACAGCCCAGCTGACCCCTGCCAGTCAGAATTTCCACAGGACTGATGAGCCACTGAAACTTCCATGGATGACAGTGTGAGACTAGCTCAGCTACAAAACGGTGCTGGAATTTTGGTTCAATTCCTATTCTTTCAGAAGAAGGGAGGCATTTTCTTTTCTGTTTTTTACTAACAAGAACACATATACACACCCATTTCCTCACTCTGGCTATAAAAATGCATCAACAAGAGTTAAAAACTCTGTAGCAGATGAGACATAATTCATATTTCCAAAACAGAAGGAAAAATTTTTTAGAGAAAACAAAAAGATAAATATGGCAGTCTCTTGCAACTTTAAAATACCGATGTTGCCAAAGAAATGTATACACATTTTAAGAAAGGAAAACTGTATTAAAATTGTAATACTCAATATATACCGATAACAAAAGATGAATACAAGTCACATTTGACTTCTGCAATTACAAGAGGTGCTCAAAGTGGTTCCCGTCAGCGTCCAGACACTTCTGATTACGACGAACTCCTGCTTGAGCATAGATAACATCTCTTAAAATGTGTATACATTTTCTTGGCACCCCCGGTAGTATAAGTAGGGTGTCTATAATTTTTTTGTGCAAATAGCTGAGAATGTACCTTGAAGATACACACTCTAGTCCTCCTGTGTCTCCCCATCCCAGACCAACGGCTTGCAGACAATGGTACTCCAGCAGGGGCAAAACTTCCTAAAAACTGATGTGAAAGGGAAAAATTGTACACAGAAAAAGATAAGATCCTACATCAACTACCTTTCTATCAAATTAACTTTAAATATTTTCTGATCGTGGTGAAGGAAAGTCAGCCACTTAGGAAAAGCAAGCGCACTTCTAAAATACCAGGTGCTAACTGTCGCTTGGCCTGGCTAACACATCTCACCAAATGGTTCACTTCTTACCTGGAAATGAGGGTGCTTTTATAACCGCAATATTCTGTTGATGTGTGTGGTAAGACTTGGACTAAAACTATCTTCATATTCCTAAATGTGTACGACACACACCCGCAGACTGATGAGAGAGAACGTGGAATAAAATTCCTCAAAATAAGCCGTTTTATGAATTATTAAAAGTTACTGAAGATATCAACTCACATCATTTTCTTATTCAAGGATGTCAAGTTGGAGCAGCTAAACCAAAAATAACCACAACTGACCTTTAATGGGAAACTGGGTGCTTTTTAATAAGTGTGGTGAAGAGAGTTCAAATCACAGCATAACAGAACTTAAGTGAATTAATGCAGTTTGTAGTTTGTATATCATATAGCAGTATTATTCAATTAGGGAAGATTACAGTTGAAAAACATTACATTTTCATTCCCCAGGAGTAAACTGAGAAGGAACTGTAAAATCATCACTGGAAGGACATGGAAACAGTCAAGCACAACAAACCTACAGAAAGATAATTATCTCCAAATATAGGAAGTACGTTTACCTGCCTACCCACCTCTTCAGGCCTATGCTTAGCATACGTGCAAAAATAAAATACAATACAAATACTGCAATTATTACTATCATTTCCTTTTGCCCTTAGGTAAGAAACACCTGACAACTACATGCTGAGCCATGCTAACAAAACCAAACCTTTCACTTTCTTTAATAGTAAAATTATCATTACTGAATCATTGTCATAAAAAAAAAGTATTCAAGTACATTACCACTTATTTTAAATAAACACCAATTTTGAAACAATCAACTTTGAAAAGCTGCATAAGCTTTTTAAAAAAATCCCTGATTACATCTCTATTTATTCACTGTGGTAGGCTGAAACATTGTATTTCTAGAGACTGACTACCACTTAATTTCTTTTAAAAAAGAAACAAAAAAAACCTGTGTAACATAGAACAGTAGTGAAGTAATAAAATTGTGTGCTTGTCGCTGATCTTCACAGTACATAAGAACTGTGATAAAATATGGTACTTGTGCCACATTACTACATGAGAAAACACAATTAACTCAGAGCACAGAGCACATGGTTTACCAATACTCTATTTAACTCAAGGGCTGCACTTTCACCTCAATTCTGCATTGAGGCCACTGGAGCATTTCTACCCAAGTCCTTGGGAGGCTTTGGACATGATCGATAGCATGTATTTTTCATCCCACAGTTAACAGTGTGTGTAATTAACATTGACTATGCGACTACCAGTTTGATGCCTCCAGCTCCTGAATTTTAAGTTTATCTCAGTATATCCTAGGAAGGAATGTGTATGCCATGGTGCCTCACAATTTCCATGCTACTACAGTCTCTCCATCAACAGAGGCTCAGATGCAAAAAAAAAAAAAAAAGCAGCTTATTTGGGGGCTTTTTAAATCACCTTAAGTTGGTCAGGTCTGTCTATCCAATTACCCACAGCGCTGTCAACATTCAGCATTGCATTTGAATAGTGGTATGCACATGACCTAAAAAAGACATCAACATCTGACTTTTTTGTAGCTTTCTAAAAGAAGTCACACGTCATACAGTAATTAGAAAAAAATCTTATCCTATAAAGATAAAAAAACAACACTATATTGAATGTATTTTGCTCAACAGCTTACTTATGTTTATAGGTGAACTACTTATTACAAAAACAACACCAGAAAAGAGACTGTAATCTGAACACGGCGACAAGAGTGGAATGTCTGTAGCCCTTGCCAATACACCAAAAGGAATCATGTGCTTACTGACAGGGATTTCTACACGTGTCCACCTTCTGGCTTATGGGTCAGCAGTTGGAGCTGTCTGTGTCTCTTTTCTCAATACTGTCTTCTTTGTTTTCTGGTTTAATTTTGCCTTCGTCTTCCTTGTGTTGAGTTGGACCTTTTTCAGCAACCTGGTCTTTGGTTTGGGGTTCATGTGTGGAAACAGGATCTAAAACTACGACTGGTTCAGCGTGCTTTTCACTGCCAACATACCGGCTCCTCCATCTTGGGTTACTGGGAGGCCTAGGGAAGGAACAGTTAAATAATAATAATAATAATAATAATAATAATAATCATAATAATAAATCAGAGAGAGAAAATATTTGTCTTTCATAATCCTGGATTCAGACGATCAAAAAAACCCCAGAATGTTCTAAATCTAATCAACATGCACAAAATGGTCTTTGAGATGCCAGCCATTAGAAAAAAAAGAGATATTAGATTACATATGAAGAACACAAGACCAGAAGAAAGAAGGCAGCAAAAGTCTGAGCAATTAACTAGAGAAATGTTAAAAAGCCAAATGCACCTACCTGCTTAATTACATGCTCGTCTCAGGAAGCGCAAAGCTTATGGACACGTGCATACCGCCCACCGCCTGTCCAGCTCTCACGTAGCTGGGAGGAGCCAGCTAACCCTCCCCCATATGCCCCTGGGGACATCTGGTTGCAGATTAGCTCTGAGGAGACTGCAGGGATGAGGGAGGTAAATCACCCCAGCACTGATGGAAACCTGACAGACGTGTCAGCTGCTGCCATTACTGACAAGGAGGAATCTGCTCAGACCTGGGGGAGGGCAAGGGGGGGACACGGGCAGTTGGAGAACCCAGGGAATAAGCTAAAACGCTAAGTCACCATAAACTTTTTCTAAAATGAAGAATTGTGTTTCTTGGGAAATTTCTTACTGAATTTCAGAAACAACTTCTTTTTTCCACAGAGATTTCCTCTTTTCTCTTCTGATGCAAGAAGCTACTGCTTTTCAAGCTGAGCGGGTGACAATTTCCTTATGGAAAGAGGTGTCCAGAAACACTCTACTCTTGCCACATGTCAGGAAATCAGGCAGGGGACACCACCCCGTTCTCTCTCACAAGTCAAGGCCAGAAGCCACCATCTGAAGGCCTTGGGCGGCTGGCCTGGTGCCTGAAGGTTGAGGGGTATGTGGTGGACAAGGCAGGGGCTACTCAGACTTAGCTGGTCTTCTTGGCAAACGATAGGATGTTAACCATGAAACAGCATACCCTGTCCCACCTCCGGCTGTCAGGACATGGACTGGTGAACTGCTGGCCAGGCTGTGCCCACTGCTCTGCCAGCCCCTCACCAGGAGCTGATTTCCACGACCCCCTGAGTCCAGGAGCAGGTCAGATCTGCTGGGGAGGCATTCTCTTACCACTCAAAACCTCTCCCTGGTTGGGCTTACCACAGTTATAAGTATTGTGCAATCAGCTGTTTAATGTCTATCTCTCCAAATAAAACGTAAGCAGTTTACATGAAACAGACTGTTCAGCTTTGCTCACAGTTACATCCTAGCTAGCACCTAGCACAGACCCATTTGTAGACTAAACAAATGAGCAGATACAAATGAACTGTGTGAAAGGCGCAGAATGAATGGTCAGAAACCAAGGCTTTGGTGTGAGTAGGTCTGGAGGTCTCTCCTACCCAACAAAAACAACAAAAACGATCCACTCTTGAGAGAAAGCAGCCTGCATGGTCCAGCCACAGGTACAAAAACCCTTAAAGCCAATGACCAGTTTTTGTCTTTTCTGACCATTGCTATGGAGTTTATCCAAACACTTAAAAAGCCCTCCATCTGGTTATCCGGCTATACCAGCTGTGACGTGCTCATCATCATTAAGTGACTAACACAGAACTCTGCCTTCCTTGGAGGTGCTCAAAGCAGAGATGCCCACGAGCCTCAGAGGAAAGCTATGCTGTAGCGAGGGCAGATTCCTCCATATCTGCCTCGATTTGGCAACGTCCTTGTCATTAGAAAACATCAAGACACTCTTCATCTACCTTCGCCGAGGACCCACTTGTCAGGGTGTCTGTTACTAGACTTTGGGAATCAGAATGGGCTGTAGTTTTCCCAGTGATCCCCGGTTTGGCTTTCTCTGACCCAAGCAACGCCTGAAAGGCTGTATCTGCTAGGGCATGGTCAGAGAAGCAGAACTACCATGCGTGGTATCAGGGATTTATTACAGGATCAGACCATGGGCAACGGAGGGAGCTGGTTAGGCAGTCCATGTAGGTCTGTGGCCTCTAAGTCTGACGCTGGGCCTCAAGTCAGCAGTTCTGGCAGCTGAAAAGGAGGATGGATGAAAAGTGACAAGGGACTGAGGGCAAACCAGCGCTGCGGCTGTCTCTCACAATCTCCAATCCAGATGATGCAGATGACCCGCTGGATAAGCTGGGGAGGCCTTTCCACGTGGAACGGCAGATGCACCTGGTCCAGGATTTGGAGAAGCTGGAGGAGAAGATGGGAAGCTAGAGAAACAGTGGGCCAGCTGCTGGCACGTGCCAATTAGGGGATAATGGGCATGAATTGTTAACAGCGCCTGCCCTACTGGGACCTTCAGAGCGTCACTTCTGTCTTCTAAATCTCATGCAAATTTCTCTTGGTGTCAACCTGAATCCGGGAGCAAATGGGCAAGGAGGTTCTATGAAATGAAGTTCCAGCCAAGCTAGGTTGTTACAGTCGAAGCCACAGCGAAGCCTATATGTCAAGTCGCCAGTCTGGCTCCAGTATCTTAGGTCTGAGCCCACCGTTCTGTAAGCCAGCCAATCTGCTCTAAGCACATGCAAAGGAGTTTTCATCTCATTCTAGGTGAAGAAAGTCCATCGACCCATACTGACCTTGATCTAGCATGGATGTTTTCATGACCGTGTGTGTCTGCAGGTGAAGGGGTGGTGACACATCCTACAAAAGCTTTCTTCATCAGCTGGAGGCTGAATACTTCCCAGGAAGTGCTCTCAGGGCTGCCCAACAGCAACAAATGGGTGTTGATTGAACTGAAAACTCAGAAACCTTGTATTGTCAGGCTGAAATTGTCCTGGAATTGTCTCAGTGCAAAGACTTGTTCCTCTTTCTTGAAGTGAGCCTCTCAACTGCAGATTAATCTATTATTAAGTCACCTGCAGGCTACAATTTGAGAACTCCTTTGTTGATTATCACTAAACTTGGCACCGTGGGCAATTTCTCTGCATCTACGCATTGAGAGTCAGAGTAACACGTTTCTCAAGGTTAATGACCCCTGACTTGGAATCCAAATGGGTTAAAGGCAAAATGGGACTATGGCAAGCATCTAGTCCAATCTGTCCTCCTACTGAAGAGGTAAGTGACATCTGGAGAGGGGAACAGCCTGGCCCAAAATTACACAGCGCATCAGGTGCAGGCCCAGGACAAGAACCAGGAGTTCTTAGCTCCACAGTCCTGCTTCCACAGCACGGAGCTATTTTACCAAAGGCATCTTCTCCTGAACCGTAACGATGCTACCGGCTAATTCTGGCATGTTGTCTGACTTCTTTCTGAATCCGTTTTCGGCTGCATCTTTCAGATGTGTAAATATAAAAGGCCAACCCTTCAAGCTATCCTTGATTTCTTTTTCCTTTGTGACTTGTAGCTCCCCCTGAGATCATTCGGTTCATTCCTGGTTCCCTTGGGGAGCTGCCCAGGGCTCCTTCTGGAATCAGGGGACTTCTAGGTCTCATTCCAGCTCCATTCCCATCTTATGGGAAGAGCCAGAGAACCCCATCAGTGATGGTGCCAAGAGCCTAGGCTCTTGCTCTAGGCACCTGTGGTGGCAGGTTCTACAAGTTTCTTCCCCAAGGTAAAAATCCCAGGCATTCAAATGCAGCAGCCCAACAGGACCTGCAGTGTACTATTATTCTGTTCACGTTTTCTGCTTCCATTCTTCATCTAAGGGCAATGACCACAAATAAGGAATTAAAATTCAGTACTTGAGAAAAGTGTGGCAGACATTCTCCTGATATGCTGCAAAATCTCCAAGTAAAACTTACATTTTACAGGTGAGATCAGGTAAAACTAAAATCATGGGATATTCAGGTTGACAGGGATCTATGATCCCTTTTCATTTGTCAGATGTAAACACCAAAGAATAGCGAGTGAAATGCTTTGTCCAAGGGCACACACTTGTACACAGCAGATACAGGACTAAAACTGGAGGGTCTTGATTTCCCATCCAGTATTCTTTTTCTGACCACACCATACTGGTAGCCATTTATGATCCATTCAGAGAGATATTTTCACGGGTCATTTTAGATTGTTTTCTCAAGAGCTATTTCAAGACAAAAAGAAAAACCAAAAAGCTAAACGAAAGCCAGGAGGCAAAATACCAACCTATGTCACTCTATGAAGCCTGACACCCAAGCACAACTTGGGTGCCCTTTTAGGAAGCAGCTAATTTTCCCCAACTGCAAGAGAGCCGGAGTGTGGGGCTTGGATTGGTGGGGCCACTTGCTGGTAAAAGGAAAGACTCCAAACTGTTCTGGTCCCACAAGAATCAAAACACTGCACACAGTATTACCAAAGCTGAACTTTAGAAAGAACTCAGTGGTTTCTCAGACTGTGTTACGGGAGATGAAAGCGTAGCATTCTAATTTTTAAAAAGCACATCATTGTTTGCATTCAATGAAATTCCTTTCAAAAATCAACTTTCCACGTTCCAATTATATTCCACAACATTCTAGCTAACATTTCGGCTGCAATTCCAATTAACTAATGCCCCAAAGAGCCCTAATAGACATGGTTCTGAGCTCAATTGAATACAATCAAAGCTCACGAAATGAAGGGAGGAAATGCTTATTTCATGCAAATCCTGCATATCACTCAAGCTTAATTTTACTGATAATATAAAGGTGGGACATTTTGAATATTACAGTGAATGAAACTTTTAAGCCGTAAGAGTTATTTTATAAAATGCTACCTCTGAAAAGCTGATTGCCAAACAGTATAAAAATGGTTTGAGGCATAAATGCCAAGTTCATTTCTATTTCACTTCTGAGGTAACTATCTTTCAAATCGCAACAGCTGGACTATTTAACACAATCTGGTGAATCAAAATATAGTTCTTCTCTGGTCTCACAGTGGGACGCCTGCATTAGTCTGTGGCAGCCATCCAACAAATGACGCACAGCCGGACGGTCTGAACTCTGTTTCATTTACAATAAAATGGATAAAGCTGCAATCATATTTACCACCTTCAAGGACAGAAAACGGAAAGATTTATATTTGTCTTTATAAAGTAGTTTCCTGGGAAAACTCCAAAGAGGAAGTCAGTTTTATATTTTCCCTTGTGTAAAATAAGAAGTCTTACTTTTTTTGTTGTTTTTTTCCCCAAGCCCTTTATACGGTTACTACAGCAGCGAGTAGTATTACACTAGTGGCATTACAGCAGACGTAGTTTTTATGGTTTCTCTCAGACACCCTATGTTTCAGGAGATTTTAATACACTTGTCCCAAAATTTCCAAAAGTACAGTTTCAAACATAAAATAACACTTCCTCTATTATTACCGATTCTGATATTTTTCACTATACTAAAGGTAGAACAAAGCTCATTTCTTTTGGTTTGTGTACTCTTTAAAACTCCATTTTAGCTCAAAGACTAGTCTGTCAATTTGGGTCAGCTTCTCGTTGAGGGAAAAATAGATACCATTTTAAATTATGAAGAAAAAAATAACGTTGTGAAACAACATAACATCGCCATGGTCGAAAATCTGACATCGGCCTCTAGGCGCTGATTTGCCTTCAAGGCTAAGGAGACTCCCTTTCTAACAGAGGTGACAATGGCTGGGCACGGGCCTCCGTGTCCACACTCAGCCACATTTCCTTTAGTGGAGTAGCTGCAGCACAGGCATCGCTGGACAAGGGTTACCTCGCTGACCACGGGCACGCTATGAAGCCTCATCCAGCTCTTTTATTCTTCTAGTGTAAGCTGGACTGTGGACATTTACAGATTCCAAAATACACTGGCCCACAGAGGCTCGGGAATCTGGACCGTGCTCACAAGCAAACTCAACACTGACACAGCGTGAACTAAGGCTGATTTTAGCTCAAAGATTCTGAAAGTACGCGATACTTTTGGGGGCTACTTTTAAAGCTTTCTGTAATTGTGCACGACTTTAAGTCACCGTGGAAAATCCATTCCAATCCCAATTATTAAAAGTGAATGTTATTTAAAAGAAATAGTTTAAGAGACATAAAGTCTGCCACAAAATTCACCCTATTCGTATAACACTGGCTCCTCACGAAAGCTGCCATGCACAAAATGCTCAACATTTTCATTCTAAGTTTTCCAAACAATGTGTTTAAATTTGTAAAAGTTTTTCTTTACATGTACTATATTATACACTTTAAACGCTCTTTTAAGATGGGAAGTCACACAGAATTCAGTGTGCTCTTTTTCATATAGTTATGACAAAGTATATTTCAAAGAAATGTGTTTATGAGATTTCAGAAGTTTGGTCAATTTATCCTTAAGTCTGAAATTGCAGTTAAGGTGTTGTCGGCTACTTCTATTTGAATGAATTAAGAAAAAAAATCTCCCCTCTAGTCCACTATACACAAATAAAAGGAAACACAGATACTGCAGAGTCCTGGAAGATGTTTTTTTAAAAAAGACTGCAAAGCACCAAAAGCAATTCGGCTCTCTAGGCGAAGTGCTGTACTTTAGGCTGCAAATCACAGGTCTTTGCAACTGGAGGCAAATGTTCGAAGGCAATTAATTCTTTGAGAGAACTGAGAAATTACTCAGCAGCGTTTTTACAGTCATTTTGAGATTTACTCAACAGAATTTTAACCTGAGGTGTAACACAGCCTCCACAATTAATGTGGGAGGAAGCTGCTGTCTGTACAGAAACTCCAAACACTTGTAAGACTAAACTGACAGGCAGATCTTCCGGGCGAGCCACAGGATAACTCCTTGGGGGGTAGGAAAAAAGACTAAGTGAGGGGATCTCAACTTCCAGAACATCCAGTTGTTCTGCTAATTTTGTTGTTGAAACTTAATGGCCCATGTACAGGCGCACAAGGAGAACCATTGTCATCAGGCTTTGCCCAGCCGAGCTGTTTCCTGCAGCGTCAGTACACAATTCAGCAGTACTAAGATTACAGTGGAGGGCAGAGCAAATCCTTTAATTGTGTAAGAGCGTCAGATTAAGCAGTAACTTCCAGGCCGTTCATTTCTGCTAGCAAGTAGTGTCGTCTCGGAAACAAATGTTTACTAAGTACAGGGAAAGGGAAGGTGCCTTCCTTTCTCCCCTACACACACACACACACACACACACACACACACACACGAAAGGGGAGAAAGGAGGCGAGGAGGAAATGGCGGAGGTGGAATAAGAAAAAAAAGAAAACATACCCTTTCCACCAGGGGGGACTAACGGAACTCCTCTATTTTCCACTTGAACAAAATGTTGACCCAAACCTCTCTTCAAGAATAGTTACATGACCAACCAAGTTAATTTCCAGCTGTGATCAATATTTGAGAGAATAATTGAAGCTAAGTTTCCCTAAAAGTTAAGAATCTCAATTTCTATTTGGTAAGAATTCAAAGGCTCAGGTTCTCTAGCTCCAATCCAAAAGAGCCGTGCTTTGCAAGTTCATTTTTCTACATTAATTTCACACTGAAACTAATGAAATAAAAATGAAGAGACCAGTTAGAGGTCAAACAGTGATAAAATCAATTTTACTTTTAATTCAAAACCTGAAAAGAAATTCGGTTTCTTTCTTTTACAGAAATGTTTGATCACACTAAGAAATACCTAAAATTTTTATCAACTACCCTTTGGTATTCAGTTACAGCTCAAACAAGATGAGCTCTTACAAAAATAAACCTGGTAGGGCCAAAAGTCACATGGATTTAGATACCATAGATCAAGAAAATTAAATGCAAATTAAAATTTAAAAAACGGTTTCATTGGAAATGAGCATTTTTCTATTGAAACTGAAGTCCTGTAATTGCTACAAGGGCTTTTGTTTTTTTAAATTCTTTCAGGGCACCATGTGACCTGTTTTGACCTCCCAAACAAAAAAAGGTAAACTGCTGCCTGTCTGGTGGTTACAAAGGAAATTTAAAAGAGCTGGATAAAGCTTCGAGTTTTGGGGAGATGGGAAGGGAAGGGAAGGGAAGAATAAGTCAGAGATATGTTAACTGGAAGAGTCTCTGGCAATTGTAGCTTAAAAGCATCTTTGAGAATGACCAAGAGATGAGGACACAGCCATGAAATCACTGCAGATCACACCGATTACAATGGAACCTGAGTTCACTTTCAAATGGGCTCCCCCTTTGGAAGCGAAGTTTTAGAAAAGAACTGTAACTAGATGAAATGAAAAATCATCTTTGAGGTTGACTGCCTTGTTTACTTACTTGTACCTGTCAGGAGAATAGTCACCTTCCTGAAAATAATTATTAGAAAAAGTGAGCCTGGGTGAATAAAGCCAAGTAGGGATGAGTAAGGCCACTTCTAGATGAGGCTGTTCAGAGACAAAAAAGCAAGATGACAAGACCATACAATTCTCGTGGGTGTCTGCCCAACTGTGACGGCAGGACTCTTTTGAGAACTGCTCACTTCTTTCTCTACATCGTAGGCCCACTTGTCCTGCCTCTCTTTGTAACAGAGATGTCCTAAAACTTGATGACAAATGGGCACCTAAGCACAAACTAAAGGAGCGAGCCGGTAATTGACCAAAGATGGAGTTGTCTCAAAGGGGCACAGAATAAAGTGGCACAACAAACAAATTTATTTTTGGCAGTAGAATGTATGAAACGGCTGGATTCACAGTGAGTCACCTTCATATTACCATATTATATTACCATTTAGTTAAGTACCTTTCTAATCCAATGGTTAGAGTCGAGTATTTTCTAGGTATCTGATTTCTGGGAATAAACTATTCAACACGTTTGAAAGGTCAATAAATAAAAAACGTGTTAAATGAAATTTATGACAAAGACTCAAGTAGCTTAGGCTGGTATTCCAATAGGGTAATTTCCAAAGTTTATTTCTGAAGCATGTTCCTTTATTGGACATTTGACATGAAAAACATGAAAATCATGTCTTTCCAAGTGCTCTTTAAGTGTTCTTGCTAATTCGGATTGGCTCTCACTTTCAGAGTTGTTTTACTGGCTAACATTTTCTTCCCTTAGCAAGAGATATTTTAATTGCTTAGGTTAGCCTTAAGGAGAGGAGGGAGAAAGGAAGGGATGACACTATGACTATATGGGGTCACAGGAGCAGGATGTGAGTGTCACAGGGCTAATGGAGCAATTGCACAATCATTCTATAGAAGAAACCTTCTATTCCTCCAGCTTTTAATACACTCAGTGCTGTATGCTATAGTTCAAAAGCATGGGCTTTGGAGACAGAATGACCCAACTATCGATTTAGGAATAGAATTTGGGGCAAATTGTTTACCTCTCTGAGCCTCTGTTTTCTCATCTGTAAAATGGAGATATAGCCATTCTGCACATTTGGAAGAATTAAAATAATAAATGAAAGCACCTGGCCTTAATAAATGTTAGTGAAATACAGTAAAAACAACAAAGCATCACTGCAGCCAATTACAAAATCCTGAACCCCCAAACTGGAAGCTGGTTCCGTTAACTATAGCCGCCATCTATAATCAACACATATGTACTTTACCTACAGCAACACAAGCACATTTCCTCTTGGATGAATAGTATTAAAATATGGATATATATTAATATATATTGATGAAAAGTAATAGAAGTTAACTGAAACATAAGGGAAAACACAAACAGTGGAATGTTGTAGGCTTTAACCTCCCCCCCCCCCGCCAAAAAAAAAAAATTGTGTTCCCAGTTTACTTCACAGATATCAATGAGGAACATCAGACTTCCACAACTAACATGTTTCGGGGACCTCACAGAGGATGAAAATGGAAGACGGCTTTACCCAGGCCTAGGTATACCACATTTTCTTACTTATTGCTCAGCTTACATTTGTTGGTGAAATATTCCTTTCCTAGTTACCCATTAATCAATGCCCCCAAATGTGTACATTTGAAACGAGTCAACCAGATGGGCGTGACTGTTTGCAAGGTTCTTTCCTGTCCATGCAGTTGGGAGGCGTGTCAAGTGTCTGTGTCACATAAGAAAAAAATATATCTGCAACGGTGGCAAACTCATGGCTGACTGCAGAGATCTGGTTCTGGAAAGAACCCAACGTGCTTGCCGCCCTGTCCATATACGCAAAGACAACGGTTTCAAAAACTGATCACGCTGTTTCCTTGTTACTCCCTCCAGTCTGCAGACTTTGTTTCACTGGTGAAAATACAAATGATTCGTGTTTTTCTGACCCTGTGTGACACTCAGCCTGTTTTGCAGGTACTGTAGCTGTCAGAAAGTAATAAAACAGTTTTGTTTTTTTTAATTCTATAATTTGGCATTTTCCCTATTTTATATTAACCATCCCACCCATTGAGATTAGCTTGAATCAATGAGTCTTACTATATTGTAACACAGTCATTTACTCTAGATCAAAAGGAAAGAGCACAGAAGCAGAAATCAAGTTTATACTGTTCATTTGCTTGGCCAGCTCTTTACTCCTCATAGCATAAAGGGAGATTATGAGTGTAATTCCTAGCCAGAATTAATGAAATTCAAATCCACTGTTAGATTTAAGATATTATTACTAGATAGTATCTACTTATGAGAAATAATTAACAGGACACAAGTATTTCTAAAGCTATTATTAAAACAGAAATAGAAACAATTAGGCTTCTCCAAGTCCTGATTATCTTTTTCTCTCTTTTTCTTCCAGAAAACACCGTGCTTTGCTCAGGCTGGGACAAAAATGTTAATTTTAATTAATCCTTGTAATTAAGTATTAAAAGTGTCTCTTGCCTTCTTTTAAGTCCTTAGGAAATAAATCCATATACTGTATGTATCTCTAGCTCTATAATTTATCAGACAGGAGTTACACAATTATTTGGAATACACACATATGTTAATTTTCAGAATTTCTTAAAAGAAAAAAAATTTCCAGGAATAGCTTGATGTCATTTAATTTTCTGCTTAAGTGAAGCTCTTATGCAGAAAACATCTTTGTTTCTACTCTTACTTTAAAGCCATTCTTAGTAGGTAAGCACACTGTCCAGTCCACCTGAGGCCAACCAAGTGAGAATGGCTGCGTTTTCCGGGTATTCTGTTGTCTCTGATAACTTTATCTTGTGTAGGTACAAAGACGCAGAAGATATGCAAGACTGAGCTGAACGCAAATAACTCCTGGGCATTTAAAAAAATGTTTAAAAAAACAGATACACCAACCAAACAACAAACAAAAATATCATTCAGCTTTTGGCTGTTGAATAATGGGGGAATGCTGGTTAAATGAACATTCCATTTAATTGATATTCTGCTGTTGATACTAAAAATGTACACGTTCATTCATTGATTCAACGAGTATTTACCGAGAGCCTCCATAAGGCAGGAATTCTTCCCAGTGTTTTGACATATACCTGGGAACAGATCAGGCAAAAAAAAAATCCCTACCCTCATGGAACTTACATTCTAACAGTGAAAGAGAGAAAATAAGCCGTAAATGTTAGAAGATCACTGCTAGAAGGAAAAATGGAGTCGATTAAGGGGGAATCAATGTTTAGAGGAAGATGAGTTATGATTTTAAATAGGATGCTCAGGGTAGGCCTCACGGAAAAGATAACATTTAGCAAAGAAATGATGGAGGTGAGATACTAAGTCATGTCGCTACTGGGAGAGAGCATTCTAGGCAGAGGGGACAGCAAAAGCAAAGGGCAAAGGTGGTACCTGGTCAGAGAGGCCAAAGTGGGGCGAGGAGTAGAGGGTAAGAGTGGTGGGGACTGGTGTGTGCGCGCGCACGTGTGTGATAACGTACTCGTATGAACTAGAGCTGACTATGACTGACATCCCCCCCCTTGACCTTGATTCCCTGTCAAGGGCTGACAGTGACACTCACCTGAAACATATGGCGGTGACGCCACATATCCAAATAAAGATGCCATTACCAGAGTGCAAAGACAGTTTTAAAAAGCAAAGGAAACATTTCACTTTTTCACGGATCGGACTTCCAAGTGCTCTGACAGTTCAGGTCTATGGGGTGCGACCATGTGGGTTGACGCTATTTACGGTTTGTACAACAGAGTGAACGTGTTGGTCAGAGGCAGCCAGAAACGGCCCTGCAAATAACCCTTTCTCATTCCTGGCAGCTAGGCCAGTTTCAAGGACTCCTGATAAATCATGAGTTTTCACTTCCTTTCCTCATTAAAAAGCCAGGTTTAAACATCAGTGAGGTGTGCCTGTGTGGGAAGTGAATAATCACCATGTACCTGCACAAAAAATACGTGGATTCATTTGGATAGTCTAAATGTACTAAAGGATCCGATTTTTTTCAGAAAGGTGCGCTTCTTTGCTAAATGACTTTCCATATGAAAATGCATGGCTTGAGTTATTTCAGCGGAAGAATGTTGAGAAGTGAATGATCAAGCATTGGGTTACAAAGTTTAAAAGTTAATACAGCGGCAGAGAGTATTTGTATTAGTGCTTTAAGTAGATAAATTAAATTGAAATGTGTCTCTTAAGCAGTCATTGAACAAGCAAGATGAGAAATAAATTGAGCTCACATAGGCCTTTATGGCATCTAACAACTGTGTCTGTCAACATGCAGATCCTTTTCACTGTCAATTCAACACACACTTTGCAGACCTTGGGCCTGCAATTATTTCATTTCCTTTCTTGGGAATGTAATTTCCACTTACTTTTAGAGAATAAAAGGCAGACAAAAGGAGGAAGGAGTCGCAGTATTTTCTGATTAAGATTATCTGTGTAAAATGGTAAAGAAAAAAAAAATCTATACACCCACACTGAAGCATTTCTCAGAAACTAACTTGTCTCAGCCAAATTGCTTTTGTGTCTGGATATTGGTTCAAATGTAGCCAGATTGTTGATGTCAAATTAGGTGCTAAACAAATTTAATAGGAAAGATGAAGAATGAATATAGATCATCTTTCTGTGAGAATGTTCAAATGACTGTAGTCAAAAGAAAGGAAACACAGGACTGCAGGAGAAAAACGTGCTCTTAAATACAATGAAATTAGATAAAATGGTAAATCAGCAAAGAAGGTCATTCATTCCAAAAGAGTAGGGGGAAAAAAAAGTTAATAGTACCAATGAGAGAAAACAAGAGTGGAAGGAAATACCACTTGGCAAAAATAGATCTAAATTGAATTTCAAGTTCATTTGTCCAGGCTTCACCTTTTAAACTAAGACAGGTAGAACGACAAAAAAAAAAAAAAAAAAAGGTTCTTTCTCTCCTGATAGAACAGGAAATCAGAGATTTAATGAACTGTGATTACAATATTCAGCTGTTCTCATTTGTCTCACCTCTTCGTTTTCTCTAAGCGACAAACCCCCTGACATCCTGGCAAAGGAACTGAAGTAAAACTAGACTAATTTCAAAAAGAGCTTGCCATTGTTATAAGACAAACTGATCTTCTACCCGATCTGTTGGGGAACACATTCAACAGCAAGATGAACTCTGTGACAAAGTGCCACTTTCAAGCAAGTCTATACCGATAACTCTTTACATAGTATGTTTTCATCCTCAGAACACAGCAATAATAAGGCATCTCTTTCACAGAGGACCAGAAGATAAGGCTGTAAAAATGTACTCTTCAAAGTACGTTTGAGGATCTAGTGCTTCTGAAAGACCTAGTATCTTCTTCAGCAGCTCATGAACCATTAAGAGGGATGATGTAAGCATTTAATCTAGAAAGAATGATGAAGTGTCTTCTGATGCTCAATAAGCATCACCCAGGTCAATTTTTTGTGTGCAGAAGAAGATCCTGATTACCAAACCAGTTTAGGGGCAGGAATTCTCTATACACATTACCTGCTTTGGATGAGAATAAGACCTCTAAGGTAGGAGCCTGGAATCAAAAGTTGGCTCGTCAAAGGAAGACAGAAGAGAATTTACTGGCTAACCACATCGAAATCTTGCTAGAGAGAAATAAAGCAAAGCAACACACGAGTTAGTTATCACAGATTCTTCTACGCACTATTTAGTAAAGAGCATCATTACTTACTGAAATGTAACCTTGGAACGTGTGCATCCTTCCAATTTACACGGCCCTTCACCTGGCTCAGGAGTTGGGGGGGACGGGCTGTTGAATTCTGCCTCCAGAGTTTTCTTGTTCAAGGCTCTTTTTGTTACACTGGATACAGAACCCAACACGGGCATGGATTTGGACTCTGAGGTGGCTAATATCCCGCTTGGACCTTGAAACCAAACACATACCTCAAGTTTAATCATTCTGTGTGATGCTGGTTAATATGGTACTGAACAACAGATTAGCTGAAAAATCCCTCAGGAAGTGGAAAGGCCAAGTTTTGTTAAAATTTCAAGAGCGTGCTGAAAAAAATGTGCCTATTAGAAAATGGGCTCTGCTTTGGTGGTACGACTGCTTTTCAAAGCACCAGGGCCACGCTGAGAAATTGTGTACAGACCTTTAAGAAACTACAAAACCCCAGGTCATGGTTCCCTCACTGACCAGAGTCCTTAGAAATACTGGAATTGTGAAAGCTCTTTTCTTCTCACCGAGTATGGCTTTCTGACAGCCCTACTTGAACCATTTGGCCTCTCAAGAGTTAATGCCTCCAAAAACTCTGCCCTGCATTTCAAGCAGAAAATGGAATGATGTCAAAGGCTCTTTTCAAAAGGCGCATGAATGTTTCTGGAGCATTACACAGCTTTTATGAACATTTTCATTTTAATGTGATTGAGAAGTGCGTTTATTTCCTGGTAATATACAGACACGGGATTATAAAAATTAAGTGGCAAAGAGTTTGGCTGTTTACCTCTTGGACGTCTCTGCTCTTTGGGACAGGATTAAAAAACTGCACTAGGGCTTGTTAATGAAATTATTGGCGTAGTAATCCAAAAATTCTAGGCACTGAAGTTAAGTTCCATCCTGACTTATTTTCTATCTTTAGTTAGAAAGATACTACCCTAGGCAGTTGTTTGTTTGTTTTCAAAGCACGATTCTAGTATGTCTTTCTTGAAACTTCAGAAGGAATCCTCCTAAAGAGATTTACGAAATAAGTCACAAATGTACAAATAAAATGCGAACTCCTAAAAACAAAGCCAGAGGACAACACTGAAAGGTGCCAGTAACGTGAGTCTCTTGATCCTTAAGAAAGGTCGGACCATCTCCTAAAACAAAAGGTGCTATCAGCAGCTATTATCCAAAGTGCTAGCTAATCCCTGATTATCCATTTTAAGCGCTGGAATTTTATTCTTACGTTCGTGTATAAGTGTGTCTGATGTATTGCAAGAGTACAACACACCAGCTCCAAAAATGAAGTTCTAATTTGAAAAACCTACCTACGAGGACCTGGAAACTTATTTAGCCATTCTGCTGTGGTATCTCCTTCAGCCTTACCTCCATGTGGGAGAGACAGGGCCCTCTGACCTAGTCGACAGCCTCACCTCACAAAGCATCAGTGTGCCTCTTCCTCATTTATTTCATCTTTGCCGTCTGTGCAGACACCTTTGTGATATTGCTGACTAGTCTGGTTCAAACGCCCTTTCCCTCTAACTTACGTGAAGCCTCATCCCACAAGGGGATGTGGGAATAAAGAGAAAAGGGCAGAATAGATCAATAAAGTTCCTGAAAATACAAATACAAAGTTGAATTCAAGAATTGCTACAAAGCAGCTCCATCCTGCCCTTGGGTCATTGTTGACTACAGCACTAGACAGCTTTCAACAATCTGTCCTTGTAGGAAAGCAAAACCCGTTTCTGAACACCCCGCCTGCTGCTTGTTCTGCCTCTGAAGCCAACAAACAAGGAGGGCGAGGGGTTGAGCTGAGCCAGAGCTCTTATTTTTCTTACACGCAAAAAGGAACTTTTAAAAAATGCATAATGTTTAAGGTTATTATTACTATTATTATTATTATTATTATTATTATTGCATCCTGTTTAAGCTGCCCCATGGTTTCCAAGAGGCACTTTCTGCTCTTAGACATGTCAGTTTGGTAAGCCACAAGCCCAGGTAAAACAAGGCAATATCAGCTCCATCAGAAAAATTCTAAAGAAAAAGATGCTTCTCTGGCCCCTGGGGGAGCTACCAACTAAGCTGGGATCTGAGTTCTGCAAACCTCTGCTTCTCTTTGGATGCTTTCTTTCTCCACTTTGTGACCTCACATTTAGCTTGCCCATAGTTTGCTCTCACCATGCAGCTGTGCTGCGCTAGCTTTCTAACCCAGCCCCCTCCACACCAGAATTGCCACTGTCATTCCATGACCTGCATTGAAAGATTTACATGATAAATACCTCTTCCAGTTTGATGCTTGGAAAATATCTGTACCACCTTTTAAAAAGGTATTTCTTTTATTAGATGATAAGAGTTTGAAGGTTTGTTCCCCCTACCCCATTTTATTTTGTTTGTTTGTTTTGCTTTGTATTGTTTTTGCTTTGGCTACTAGGGAGCTCAAAAGAAAATTTTTGTGCAATTACAAGTCACGTCCCCCTCCATATGTGTTTCCTTTTTACTCTGCCAATCACAGTTTTTGATCTATCCAAATATTAATGATTCTATTGAATATGTATCTCTTATTCTAACTTCCCTCAATGCAAATTAAACTGTTTTAATGGACTAATTGGAGTTGGCTGAACTGGGTCTAAAAGATTTAGCCTATTGGCTATAGTTGCTGATTAAGTTTTGCTTTAGTTTTTCAGAGCCAGACTCCTGGCCACAAAGGGGAAAAACCTCATAAAGGTTTCTGCTAATGCCCATGACCAACTTGAGGACACACAAAGTTAGTTCTGTGACAGACTTTGAGGGCTAACACGTGGTATCATGACACAAATGCAAACTGTGAGTTCAAGACTTGCTCGGATGGTCATTTATAGCGGCTGAGCGCTGGAATTTCTCATTCACTTGGTTCGCAGACAGAGACAATCAGCTGCATGAATATGAAGATAAAGATGATTTCTCTGCATTTGTAACTGATGTGTAATTACTATTACTAATTACTGTGTGCTTCGTGCCAGGCACAGTGCTAAACCCTTTTCATATACTGACTTACTTAATCCTTAGAATAATCCTATGAGGCAGTGCTTTGATTATCCTTACTTTCTAGATGAAGAAACGGAGACACAGAGTGGTTGAGGAATTGGCCTAAGAGCAACCAGCTAATAAACGGCAGAGCTGGGATTCAAACTCACACTGTCTGGTCCCAGAACCTGTACTCAGTGCTACACTGTTGCCACAGCCCATCCTGAGTGTCTTTACCCAAGGGCATCTTGCGTTAAGCAAACCAGGTCTATAAACGCCTGATTACCTACAAATAAATAAACAAACCTACCAATAAGTAAAAATACATGAGAGTTCTTATGAGATACCCTTAAGTATGCTTTGACCATCCAGTACTTCTCATTCACATTAAAAAAAATACAATAATTTTAAAACGATGACGTCATGTGACAAAGGGACTTAAAGGAAGATGTTGCAGAGAGGAAGAGTAGAGAGAGCTATGGAGAATGCAAACCAGCTTACTACTGCTATCTGCTTCTGCGGTCACCTTCCTGCGACGCAAAATCCTCTCTAACTCAGTCTCACTGTTTTCAGTGTCAAGGGATTTTAAGCTTCTTGAGCTAGTGGATTTGTTAAGTGTCCCCTAAAGTGAAAACAAAACAAAAACAAAAAGGTTAATGTCTTAATACAACATGCAAAATAATATAAAAATCAAACCACCAAAACATTACCAGAATTTGAATGGATTAGGAAATAAAATGAACTTTACATATATTCATATGTGTTTCTTTCTTTTTTTAATGTGCAACACAACAGTGTTGGATCATTTAAGAAGATGCTGTTGATGATGTAAGACATTAGCTTTCACAGCCAAAGAACAGGACCAAGATATTCTCTTGATGCGCTAACTATAAGAGATCCAGCGATGGGGAGGTAGGTACTTGCACACCCAGGGTTAAGATTCTGATGTGTGTTGATGGGTCGCATGGAGCAAGAGAACGGGTATTGTGAACTCACCTTAGAAGGTTGTCTTGATACAGCACTTACAAGCTACTGAACCCAAATCCAGGTGGCACTGAAAAATGCGTGGCTGCTTCTTCAGAGACAATGATCCTGGCCGCACAGCTGGTGACCATGGTGTCATGGCTGCCAACGGAGGCACCTAGTGCTGTCCAGTGGCCTACCCAAAGAAATGCTGCACTGAGCACCCCCCGACTTCATTGTGAAACAGGAAAGGAAGGGCCCGGCGTCATGATGCCATCATTCTAACAGAGGGGCCAGTGAATGTATTATTCAGGGCCCAGAAGATACTGAAGGAAACAAGAAATGCCATAGAGCTGTGCTCCTGCTGAAACGGGTACCAACTTTCAAGGCGACAGAGAAAGACCCCAGACAGTGGTTCCCTCCCTGCCCTGGCTTCTCTAGGAAGTATGTTACGGAGCTAACCATATGAGATTCAGTGGTGGGAAGGTAGGTACTTGCAGATTGATGGTTAAGACTTTGATCTGTGTTGTACATGATGCACTTCTTATATGTAAGGATTTAGCACCCCACCATTACAAGTGGTCTACTTTTTTTCATAAGAAATGCCCACTATTTCTTTGAAATAGTCCTCCTCAGCTGTGGCACAGACTTGGGGAGAAAAAAAAGCCAGGAGAACCACAAACTTTTGATCAGAGCCTTAAGTCTGGTATAACTTGCCAGATTTCATGCCTGAGTCAGAAGGCAGCTTTTGTACATCCAAGTTGACCATCAGGCCAGCCTTTGTCATGTCCGAGATGACTGTGGGTCTGCCTTAATCCTGCTCTCTGCCCCTCGCTAACTTCCTGAGGATTTTAAGAATCCTACAGGATAAATATGGTAACTCATGTCTCTCCTTTAGCCTATAAAATAAAAATGTAGTTTGTAAAATCAGGTAATTACAGATCTCACATGATATAGGCTATTATGCTGTTTTGTTTAGGAAGGGTTTTTTTTCCCCCTTAACTGCATAAAGTTATACAAAAGCAGTCTGTTGTCAGGGAGAAACTTGACTAACAAGATTAGGAGATTATATTCTTTTGCTGTCAGATGCCTAACCAAAACTGATATGTAATGTACTTAGATTAGGCTCATGTTTTAATCAAGCATACAAAATCCCCCATCCCACACCGGAAGTAGCTGTTTCTGCTTTTCATTTATTGCAAATATTCATAAAATATATTCAAAGGAAAATCACATTACATGTAACATTGTAATAGCCCATTTTATAATTTAAAAATTATTTGGTTTATTTAACTGTTAACAAGCGAATCTATATTTACTCATCAAAGAGTTATATAGTAAGGTGTGACAGGCACTGACAAGGTTAAGAAAACAGAACTAAGCCAATTTAGGTACATTTTTTATATGTGCTAGAAAAACTATTCCCAAATCATTTGTGTTTATAATTTTTAAAATTTTACCAGCTGTATCATATGTAAACATATATTTGAAAGACCTGTGGCCACTATTATTAAAATAACTCATAAAACTACTACCTTGTTTGAATGTCAAGGACATTCTGTGTGATTTTCCCAATAGCTGGAGTTAATGCAAGCATATTTTTTACTGAAGAATTTATCTTTCGCAAAATTCTCTACTTTTCATTTAGATTACAGCATCATTTCCCCAAATTCCTGACTCTGGTGTGCTACCCCCTCATCGCACCTGATGCTGAAGGAATCCATTTTCTAAGTCCTAATCCTTGAATCCCGATCTTTTTTCTCTATTCGCTGACTGTTAGGTTTGATCCAGCTCATATATAGGTAAACTTCAAATATGGAGGAAATTCTGGAGGAAAGAAAGGTTTCTGCATAGGACTCTCAACTGAAATGATCAAGGAGCTCAGCTGATGAAGTACCAACATTGTTTTAATGATCTATTTATATTGTAATCATAGATTTTTGAGAATCAGAAATTACCTAGGAAGCCCTGTGATATGTACAATTCCTTCACTTTAGAGGGAAGGGAATTCAAGCTCAGTGAGCCTCAGGGTTTGGGCCCGGTACCACGATAAGGTAGGGCTCTAGAGGGCTGGGCCTTGAACGTAGCCCTCCGAATTCCCAAAGCAGCACTCTATTTCTACTTCAAACCACCTCGATCATTTAACAATCTTAGTCCCTGGGTTAGTTAAATGTTCATAATACTGACTAATCTAATTCCCAGGTGGCAAAATTCACTAGTCAACAATTCCTGGATACTTTCAAAAACTGAAGATGTTCGAGAAAGACCTACAAGAAAATTTTTTTAAATGCTGTTTTTGTTTCTTTGATGGTGAGGCAACTGAACTTGAAAAGAGACTTTGAGATTAATTTGTATTGATTTAATCTTCAGAAATTGCCACTTCCACTTCAAGTGACTTTTAAATCACTGGGAAGACTCAAGGGGTTTCTAACACCTCAAAACCCTATGTGACTACGAGAACTGAACTACATGTATTTTTTTTAATCTACAATATACACAGCTTTAAAAATTAAGTATAAATAGGCTTGGAAAAATGAGTTCAGTCAACATGGAGACTTTAAAAATTGGCTTCAAAACTATACATCTCAAAACAGAGTGAGGTTTTCCAAGGGAGAGGTTTGTTCTCCACCCATGAGCTAACTTTCAGCAATAGGCCAAATCTCTAAGGGTGGATATCCTTCACAATGCAGGTCACATTTCATTTCAGCAAAAACACCCCCACACTGAGTTTAGTCGTGGTTTCGGTTCTACAATCTAACTGAACAGGGTGCTTCTCGGTTTCGTGGCATGTCTGGGAACAGGTGTTCGCTTTCCACCATGGGGCAATGTCTGTAGGCTTTTCGTGTTCTTTTCAAGTTTGTTTCTCACACACCACAACTGTGAGGCTGGTGTCGTGTGCTTTGTTGGATACTAACTCTGATAATCCTAACAGTCTGAACTCCAGCAAGAAGCACCAAAATGGTCCCACCTGATAGGGGTTTCCTTTCTCTCTCTTACTAGCAGTTGTATGGTTTCTTGGCATCAAGTGACTGGAAGTTACAAATGATCTATCAGTTCTCAAAGGAACTTCTATGGGGGGAGCAGAGAGTTTCCATTTGGCAAAGAAGAGTAGTGGGGAACACTGTGAGTTCTACTTTATAAAAAAAATTTCATGCAAAGAAATAGTGTCCGAATAACAGCTATTGTGATAGATCAATGCCAGATAAGGCAGAGAAATCAAATGTTAAATCCAGAGCACGGAGGACTAGGGCAATTTGCAGGAAAAAAAGACATTTTGACAATTCTTATAATTTGTCAATTATTTCACAAAAACCTACTTCACAAATTTCTCTCCTTAAAGTGGCACAAAATTATAGTGAACTAGGACTGTACAGTGAATATGATCTTTAAGAGCAACGCTACATTTCGGTACATTTGCTACCATCATGCGTTATCACGGAGTGGGATATTCATATGTATCTCATACAGATGTCTAGTTTTTCAAATAAACCTAAATTTTAAAAAGTCAAACTCAGTTTACTCTTTCACTGATGATCAGAACTTTGCTCTTGAACCTCACAGTACCTGTGGAAACATCCTCATGAACAGGAATTAGGATTATAATGCAGAGACAACCAAAGGGACTCTCATACAGAGTTCTCCTTAACAAAACACTGGATCACAACATTTTTCTCATCAAAGAACCCATTAGATAACAGCCAAATACTTTTTCAGTGGTTTTAATACTTTCCTCTGTAGGCAGACCACCACTGTGAGCCATGCTATCCCTCTCTCTAGTACTAATTCCACTCACCTAAAACTAAAGCAAACTAATTAAGCCATTCTGAGTTAAGTCTACTGTTTTGTGCTTGACGAAAATAATTTTGTTTGCCACAATTATGGGGATGTCTACATGCAATGCATAATTAGCACAGTAACAACAAACATGGGAATATTAGTTCCGCACCTCCGCCCCCATGTTTACTGACTTACTGTGCATAATCACTGGTGTTGAGACTGTAACAGGATCTGAGAATGGGGCTCTTAGTATCTGAAACATTTTCTGTGTGAGGCGTTTGTCTCTGACAGCAACTGCTGAACAGGGCAGTACTCATTTATTCTGCTGGCTGGCAAAAGCTCATATTTTGGAAAGAAGAAATATTAACTAGAGATGGGCATTAAGTGTGTTCTCCAAAGAATATGAATTACTTTTAGAAAGTGAAATTAGTAACATAAAGGGACTTTTATTTTATTCTCCAATTTACCATCAAATAATTTTTTAAACTGTGAGGAAAAGCAGACTTACAGCCCTGATACTAACATATATGGGTAGGGGTTCACATTTACATGTAGGTGCCAAGAATTCCACGTTCATGCCCCAAAGTTAAGCACTGTCCATGTCAGACACTCTACTATATTTCTGTTATTAATAAGCATGTACTGATCCTCACATCTGGCCAGATATTTTATCTTCAAGCTGTAATTCATGGGTGGGAGGGCAAAACCTGAAAAAAATGGTTTTGGTGAAAGTGTAACCATTCTTTTAGAATAGAAACAGCATAGTATTGACACATCATTAACATACCAACAAAGGAGTCCATGACACAATCAAGTAAACTATCAAAAGAAACGATGCTTATTGGAAACAGAAACAAAACACATCAAAACCAATTATTCATAAAAATAAGATTTCAAAAATATACTTTCATTTTCCCATTAACTAAATAATAAACTGAGATCTATTCTTACCAGTATTCCTTTTAATTCATTCACGGCACTTTCAGAGCCTTTGGGAGGTTCTGGCTACAATTTTAAAAAGAGAAAAAATTCCTGAGTAAATCAGTTTTAAAATACTGAACAAAGATTTTTACATGGCAAAGTGTTGGTAGCTTATATTGACTATATATGTCTTTAATTACGTCTATGTCTTAGTTAGAAAAAATATTAGACATGTTAGTGCTTCCAAGTGTCGGTTACATTAAAAATTAGAAGTAATACTCAAAGCAAAAAGGTCTCAAGCTACCATTTTCTAAATATCATTTTGATAAGAGTATCACCATCATACATAGAAAAGATCTGGTAGATACCAGATTTCAAAGACTTAATTCCAAATGACTCCGAATTTTTTACAATAAACTTTTCTCCACTCGCATTGCCAGGCTTCTGCCAGAAAGTGAGGAAGAGGAAGGCAGCAGAGCAGAAAGCAAACGACAGGGCAGGAAACCTCTCTCAGCTCTGTTAGCTCCAGGCGAGAGCCAGCAGACAGGGGACAGGCACATCTCGTGTCATGAATACACAACAGGAGCGGGTTGGGAAGAGGGACCAGCAAAGCATCTCTGGGTATCAAGTAAAAGCCCTCAGAGGGTGTGTGGTCCAATCACTTCACCTCGCTTATGAGGAAAGCCACACACTGAGGAAGCCTATATTTGAGTCCATGTCTTGATTACAAGCTCAGTTCTCTTCCAGCTACGCCATGAACAAAATGATCTGAAATTAAGTTCTGGGTAACATTCACCTGCCCCATAATACCTAACAGTCTCTGTGGATTTAATGGAGGGAAAATTTGGCATGAGGCCCTCATGAAAAAGAAGAACCAAAAAGACCTCTGATCTCCCCTGTTAAACCTCCTTAGAGATGAAGAGGAACCCTGCGAGACACCGTGAAACGGCCCCTCGGGACTCCATTCCTGGAAAACACGAAAGGCTAGTTTCTCTCTTATCAAGAAATGGGAGGTGGGCCAGCCGAGTGACGCGATGGTTAAGAGCTGGCTTGGGACGCCACAGGGCCCGTTTCGGATCCCACATATGAGGGCCAGTGACACTGCCCTCCACAGCTAAGATGCTGAACAACAGCTCAACCTGGAGCTGGGCTGCTATGAGTCGCTGGCGACGGCGTAAGCTGCAGTCCCTGCGGCAGTGGGTTGCCATGGGCTACCGTGTGTAGCCAGCAGCCAGCGTGAACGGCCATCCAGAAGCCGGCGACTGATCTGCCTCGCCCGGGAAGAGCGCAATGATGGTGCCAACTTGGGCCAGTGAAGCAACGTCCTCCACAACTAGACTGAAGAACAAAAAGGACAGCAACTTGTCTGCTCCCCTTCCCCCAATTCCCCAGCGCTGTTCCCATTCCCCAATTCCCCAATAAAAATCTTTAAAAAAAAAAAAAAAGGAAAAGAAAAAGAAATGGGAGGTGATTCATAGCAGCCTGTAATGCTTTCCTCTCCAAGAAAAGAATGAGACTCTTTCCAATTTTTTTTTAATGAATAATAAGAGAAAAAAAGTGTGTGAGAGAGGGAGGTTTCCTGCTCATGTACAAATTGGACTAAGACGTTTAACTCCCACAGTCTAGGTTTTCTGTGAAATATACATGCCATCAGAGCCAGTTGTAAGTGCCAGTCAAAAGCTCAAAGACACTAATTTTAGCCAAACCAGCACCACCAGCAATATCAAGGAATTTAGGGGAAAGAAAATGCAGTTAAATCCGTGTTCTCAAAGCAGGCTTGACTTCTGAACAAACACCCTGGCTAAACGCATACTCAAAAGTGTCGCCATGCCACTCAAGGTGCCCTCTGGGAGCACAGGCCTTTGAAGCCTGGACCACATCCACTCGTCCTTGTGACATGGCAGGAAAGCACTGCAGGTCCTGGGGGGAGAAGCTGGCACTCAGGCATGCAGTGGCCATTTGTTTTAAAGGCTATCCACCAGGCCATTCATCACTCCACCTACATAGTTCAATGATGACCAGCGAAAAACCCACTCGTCTGCTGGTCCTTGTTCAGTGGTCTTCCAGGTTTTGAATGGACATTAAATAATGTGTAACTGTTGGAAGAGTCATGGCAAGAAAGAAAAAGGACACAGTGATGCTCTGGAAATGAAAGTACCTGTGGAGCATTGATTGCTTAGGATTTAAGAAGTTTTCAACATTCTTCTTTCTAAACTCCTTCTGCTTCTTTATGACATTGCTTTTTTTGTCTCTCTCTAGTAACAGCTTGGTTTTGCCTATTCTTTTCAAAATACTTGGGCCATGAAAATCATAAAAATGTATTCTTTTCAAAGGTTCCACTTAGACCTTACATGTTCAAGTGTCTTCACTCTTTATTCCATTTGATCCTGACAACCCTGTGTGTCAGGTAAGTCTCCCCGCCATTCCCATTTTGGGGAGAAAAAAAGGCTGGGAAGCTGGGATAGTGCAAAGGCCCCCAACTCCAACTGCTCTTCACTTGCTCACCAGACATCAGCCCGGAAACAGGTGTGCCAGACTGCCTACACGCTAAGCTTCTCTTCTAGTTCTGCATTCTGTCCCTGACTTAGAAAACTGCTTTCAGAGCACTCGCTCCCAGCTGAACATGGTTGGCCCAACTTGCCATTTCAGTCTTGGAGCTGAGTATGGTTTCTGTCTTTCCAAACCCCTTTCCACAGACAGCCCATCCTGCCTTGCCCAGCTCTCTTGCCTGCCTGTGACAAAGGGGCAACTTTAAAAGCCCAGCAAAATTGGTGCTAAACAGTCATGATACTTGGGGACATCGAAGCAGTTGAAGAGGGCATCCTTGAGAGTAAGACAGAACCATAAAGTTTGGTTTAAAAGGAGAACCAATCTGCTGGTACCTTATACAGGGAGGAAAAAACCATTTTCAAGGAAAACGTCAAAAATTCTATTATTGGTTCTACTGAAATGGGACAGATATACAAAGGGAAGGGAGAAGTACTGAACTAGACTCTAGGTGCTTCGATACCTCCTAGTGCTCACTGTGGTCATCAACTTTAGAAGACACACACACACACACATATATACAAAATTTTCTCCTTGAAGGGACCTGGAGGAGGTTTGTGAAATTAGTGAATTCACAATCATAAATCTCACCATTTTCCAAAAGTTGTCTTAGGTCTCGTCTGCCATGATTATGTAACCCACCCCCACCCCCAGCGTTCCCTCCCCCACGTACTAAAATAGAAGCCTCAGGTAGGCAAGGATTTTCCCCTCACCTATTTACTGCTGTATCCCCAGTGCCTAAAATAGTATCTGATACATAGTAGATATTCAATAACTACTTGTAAAATTATACGAAAGAACCAGGAATTAAAGAAAAGAAACAGTGTAATAATTGTTGTTTGTTTGGTATAACAGTTCATATCAGTGAGCTGATGACAGCACTGCGGTAAGAGGACTTATTTCTACACTGCTTTAGGTCTCCCGTGGGTCAGAGTCCTCCTGAAACACACTGTTATGGAAGTAAAGGCTTTGATGACACATTAGCTTTAGCCTAAGATTTGAAAGTCCTGATGTAGCTTGCATCGCATTTCAAAATTTTACATTTGGAAAAAAAACACACAAAAAAACATCAAGAGAGAGAAAAAGCATTTCGTCATTCCATACCTTTGCCTTCGGTCTAGCTGTCTGATTAACTGGTCTAAGATGAACTCCCTTTTTAATTCTATCCATCATCTCTTCAACTGCTTGTCTCTTCAGATCTGTGACTTCTTCAGCTATTCAAAGAGCACACACATAAATCATCTTATGTTACAAGAAAACAGCTACTTCCTAGTTTTTGGTGACTACAAAAGATTGCATTATGTAATTAGCCACAGTCACTTTTCAGGAAAGTCACAAAATGCCAACAATTTAAGGTTAACAGCTATCAGGTAGCAACATATTCTTCATTAAAAAAATGTTTAATAAAAGATCTGCTTTAAAAATTAAGAGTTATAGAGGGCCGGCCGAGTGGCTCAGTTGGTTAAGAGCTCACTCAAGAGTGCAAGCTCTGAGCAACAGTGGTTCGAGTCCCAGCCAGAGCTGAGCTGCCGCTGAGCTGCCAACAGGTGGCAGGATGGCTTAGCTAAAACAAAAATAATAATTTTTTTTTTAATTAAGAGTTATAAGTTTTAAGGTCCAATTTGTAGCCTGGAAATCAATCCTGGCTCATCATGTTAAACAATTAAAGTGGATTTTGTTCCATTTGTCAGCATAATCACAGATAATTTCTACAAGTCTTTAAAAACCAAACTTTGTAACTAACCCCAAATAATCATTCATCTTTGTCTCAAAGATATTTTTATAACTTATATAGTATACCACATGTAAGAGAAATCAGCCCAAAGAAGAAATAACTATTAAAACGCCCACTTGAAAATAAAAGAGCAAAGAGATCTTTTACTTATTGAAAGAAATTCAGTCAAAAGATGAGCAGCAAATAGGTAAAATCTATTTTTAAATTGCCATCTTTTGTTTAGGAATCACATGGGAAGGAAACATTTAAGCAAACCTTTTTCCACTCTTTTAAAATTGTCGATGTTAAAAGAAAACATACGTTCAAAAATGACTGCAATTAAATTCAATTTAAAAATTTCAACTGTCTATTGTCTAACCTTTGCATGATTTTGCTGCAAAAACAATACATCTGTTGCAACACGCATCAATGAGATGAGTGCAACAGCGGTGAGCTTCAACCTGTTGATCAGAATAGTGAAATTTCTCTCTCTCGCAGAAGAGAGCCTGACCAAAAGCAATGAACCATTTCTGGAATACTTATCATTATTAATACAATTCTAGATCTTGTGTTCACCACCATTTAACTTGCTGCAGCCAATACATTTAAGGTTAAATATCTCATAAAGGCCTTCCAATTAGCATCTTTAATTAATAAGACTCCAAGTGGTGGGGCATATGGTGGACACTCAACAAGTATCTCCTTACTGACTGACTTGTAAAGTTTTGGCTTAAAGGATTATGAATATTTTTACTATTTGACCAGAAATAACTGGACCCAAAAGGCTGACTTCTAAGTGAAGGCAATCACAGCTAGATCCCCAAGCTAATTAACAGTTGTGGCAGGCTTTGCCCTAAGACCTAAATCATGGCTTCTTTTTCTGCTGCATGGCTGGAGTTCACGAATCCAGGGTGGCTAGTCCTCTGATACACATGCTTGAGGAGCAGCTCCAAGAGTCCAGAAGGTTCCATTATCCTCACCGCCACAGCACCACAGCGATGGGATCATTGCCACATTCATGGTATAACCTAGGTGGTCTGATACAGTCCTGACTCCAAATAGCGCCATGTCATCCTCACAAGCCATTGCAATGCTGGGAATTAAATTTTTCTCAGTATCTAAACAGCCTTTTTCAGATCCAGAAGTCAAAAGAGTATGTTTGGCCAGGCAAAGTGGGGAAACCCAGCACCAAAGTCAGCCTTCATCCACCAGTACATGAAAAAGGCAAAACTGTGGGTTGATCAACTACGTGCCCGTAAGCGGCACCTTCTCGGGCAGCTGCTGCTGGTGGTTCACACACATCCACAAGGGGACAGACAAGAAAAATGACCACGGATAGAAATTCATTCATTTGCTCACTCACTCGCTCATTTAATATCTGAGTATCTATTATATACTACACGGTGCTTTTGCTGACCTTATTCACAATCAGGGGAGATACAATCCAGATCTGTCATTCGAGCACCTGGTATGGGTATGCAATTTTTTCTTGGGTATTTAAAAAAAAACAAAACAACCTTCAAAAAACATTCGATTTTCAAAAACGCTGCCATTTTGAGTGCGACTTGGGAAGAGCTGCATGGCAACAGGAATACCGCCTACAAACAGATTAGCACGCTGTAAGGAATGACTGAAACCCAATTAAATGCACCATACAAAAACTAATTAAAGCAGACAGATGGAGAATTATGGTCAACACCATTCAAATCTGCTGCTGCATCTAACATAGCAGGAATTTAAAGTAGTTTCTTATTTTTGCTTGCCAGAATCATAGTGATAATTCAGAGAAGTGCCACTATCTGTATTGTGTACAGATTACAAACCAGGCTTTTAATTTCTCAGTCTTTTTCAAATGTAAAGGCTTAATTGGTCTTAAGGAAAAGAAATCATTCTTATCAGATTCCCTACTCGGGCACAATACGAGGGCAACGCTAGGTTAGCCACACAAGCTTTCTCTCTCACTGGCCTTGTTTTTGAACTAGCAAAAAGCAATCTATACGAACTTCTAAACTATTAAGCGGTTCTAATAAATCTGCAAGAATCACCAACGGAGAGTTCCTGGTATGTTTTGTAATTCTTTCTGCAGTCACGCAGCTGGTAATTGTCTCACAGAAGCATGTAATCAGGGGAACAATAGAAATATGCAGGATACTGGAAATTAAAGAAAAGGGACAAATGAAGACAACAGGTCTAATGTTATTGAACTGCCACGGGAAAATAAAATCAAATGTTCTTTGAGTGAGTGCTTCAAGGTCATTCTTGGATCAGAAAGCTACATGTAATTAATTGAGGCTTAAATTTTAAGACCCACTTCAAAAATAAGTTAGTTCCTTTAAAGAAAAAAGACCCACAGACAAAACCATCACCTTGTTGCTCAATAAAATCTTTTATTACCTAGAAGAAACTACAATGAGTGTCTAAATGCCACAGGATTACTTTTCTCTTTCACTAACATTTTTTTAAATGCCACCATGATGTACAAAATCTCTAAAGAACACATTATGGTTGAAAACCTTTGAATATGACCTTAGGTCATATAATTTCCTTAACTGCAGTGATTACAAGAACCTGCTAAATGAGGACTTCTGCCCCTCCGAGGGTGGTGAGTACCCTGTCCATTTTTTTTTTTTAGCTAACATTTTGGGAATTGTCTATGTGCTAAGTACTACTCTAAATGCTTGACATCTGTGAGACTCATTATTTCTCACGACAACCCTATGAAACAGGAACTACTATTACCCCCATTCTGCAGATTAGCAAACTGAGGTAAGGAAACACCAACAAATTAATGACCTAAACATGTGACAAACAGCAGGCATACCTCTGAAATCTCAGAACCTGTCCAATAAATGCATTCTTGTCAAAATTAGAATTATTAACTTCCAAGTCTAATGATTTCTCATATTTAGACATTAAAACTACTTCTAAAATATTCCACAGACCTTCTCTACAATCAAGTTTTTGAAGAGCCATAACCTAACAACAAAAGTTCCTCCATTCCTAAGCTCTGAAAAACACACCACTGTACACAGCACAAACCACCGTAACATGTTAACATTAAGACGACACTGGGGTAGCAAGGCAGTCCCTACATTATAAATTCAAACTCCAAAGTGTCACAGATAACCGCAGTGTTTGATGTTCTACATTCATTCACTATGCATTTAATTATTATTGATGTACTCATTCAAAAACAATTTTTTAGTGTGAACTATTAACAAGACACTATAAGTAATAACTACGTCACCATTGAGGCTCCAGGCACGTTGTGGCTGTGGTCCGTATCATTTGAGGCAGTATGATTTTAGGGTGGTTCCAGTTTAAAGTCTCATGAGCAACTTCTGTGTCATAACTCTACTTAGATTCCCAAAGGTACAATCCAATAGCTCCAATAGCTCAAAATGAGGGAGACAATATCACACCATTTCATGAACAGTAAATGAAACATTATTTTCCTAAAGAAAACTGTATGGTTTCTAACATCAGGGGTTAATCAGTTCTAGAACACTGTTTTTAAATTTAAGGGTGCTGTTGAGGTTGACACGCTAATAATGTAATTGACTTAGAAGGGAAAATCATTTTGTTCTGACTGCCCTCCTAACCCTCCAAGACTTACCAATTATCCCAAAATAAGATCGGAACACACAGAATTTTAATTACAGTGTCAGGGAAGGTGTATAGCCAGGAACACAGAAGCGGGATGGTCCTGCAAATCACCAAGGGCAGGCCTTTTTCTGAATCCTCCAATACCTTGTGCAAAGCAAGGTTTGCCTCTGAGCTACATGACTATGCAGAGGAATCGAGTCCAAAGGGCTACAGGAGGCGGGCAAAGAAAGGCAGTTCATACGGAGGAAATGAAACAGCTTTCGTCTGTAATGGGGCTGCGAGGCTCTGGCTAAGAAAGAACACTCTAAATCTAAACTTGGGTTCCTTCTATATGCATGAAAGCTGTGAGAGGCTGCAGAAAGGGGTACACCCTCCAAGTGTGTGATCTGCTGGTGGGAGGGCGGGAGATGTGGACATAACTGGGACATCCGAGCAGAGGCTGGGGGCTGGGGCATTAATTCCTTACAGTAACACAAGTGAAAAACTCTGTCTCAGTCTCTCTCTCTCTCTCTCTCTCTCCAACTCCATCTCCACCTGAGGGAACCCCTGGACCTGTGGAAGCTGGTTTCCCCAGTGGGACAGGCGTAATGAGACATGAGGCTGAAGTAAAAGCACACCACTGTGTATATGCAGACTATGAGAGCGTCTGGGTTCTACGCTGATGCAGAGAGAGGCACAGAACGTCAGACACATGATTGGACCTGAGTCGCCTCACTGCCAACGATATGAAAACGTCTGGGCTGGAGCAATGAAACCTGGAGGCAGGAAAAGGGGGCCAAGAAGTTTAGACGAGTCTGGGCTTGAACCAGGCAAATCTACCACGCTTCGTCACAACTAACAGGTGTTGGGCAAACATTGTTGAATTTAAAGTGGGTTCCCCAGTTCTCAGGCACAAAGGCCCAAGACCTGCCCCAGCACTGTAAGCTTTTGCTCTCACCGTGGCTGCACACCAAACTGCCCACGGCTCTGAGCTGACTGTGCCTGGCCACCCGGGGCCCCTGCTCAACAGGAAAGCCCTTCTCCCCTCCATTGCCACCTCTTTATATTGTCCTCAACACCTCCCTCCCTCTCCAATGAATCACAGTCTTGTGAATTTTACCTCCCTGAACAGTTCCTGAATTTTCCCATGTCTATCTCAGCTGCTACCACCCTTGTTGGAACCACCATCAATCAACATTCATCTGAATGACTGTAAGTCTCCCTTCATCCATTCTCATTCCTTTACAGTCTGTTCTGTTCTCTCACAGCAGCAGGTGCTATGTTTTTTATAAGATGAATCTCACCATGTTACACCCTTACTTAAAATTTCTACTGCCCTTAGGGTAAATTTCAAAACCTTGACCACAGCCCCCAGCATCTGGCTCCTGTCTACCTATCAGACCTAAGTTCCAGTCATACCAACTTTCCTTCAGTTTCCTAATATGCCAGCGTCCTTCCCCACTTTGGACCTTTGAATCTGCTGCCCCTCTCTGTGAACTATCTTTATCCTAAATACCCTCACCTTGACTTTCTAAATCCACAACAGCACAGCTTAACCATCACTTTCTTTTTTTCTTTTTTTTTTAGCTGAGCCATCCTGCCGCCTGTTGGCAGCTCAGCGGCAGCTCAGCTCGGGCCGGGCATCAAACCACTGTTGCTCAGAGCTCGCACTCTCGAGCAAGCTCTTAACTTAACCATCACTTTCTGACACCAGCGGTTCAACCCCACAACCACTTAGACTTGTACTCCTCCTCCACTGATCAAATACTGTACTGAAATAATTATATATTTAATTGGGTGATTACCTCTTTACTTCCTGTCTCCCCCCATTCAAATGTAACTCCTGTGCCGTGTACCTCCAGAGCACAGCACTGTAGTACATGGTAGGTGCCTGATAAAGTCCCAGTTCATTTGCTATCAACCCTAAAAAGCCCTTCCCCAAAGACCCGCATTTGGAATTACTCCCTCTCTTTCCTTTACACCCAAAGTACCTCGTCCCTTCATGAAAACTCATTTCCCAGCATACTTCAGTACAGGGACACGTGCCCGGGTTTCCCTGCTCTAGACAATAAGGTACGTGAAGGCAATGACTGTTACCTGGTTCATTCTTATAGCTGGGAAGTTCTCATTTCTCCTGTGATAATTTGTTCAGAGTCAAAGAACTCAGCAAATGTGAACTGGTGAAAATTATCGACCATCAGTCACTGAACGTAAAGCAATGAGGGTGAGAATTACCTGTTTCTGGTTGAGCTGCCTTTTCTTTCTTAGCACCACTGCCACTGGGGTGGGATCGCTTCCGGATCATGGACATGAGGGATCTTTGGGAGAAAGAAAAAGATCGACAGGAGATTACTGGATGCCTGATGACCCAAGAAACAACATGTATCGATTCTAAATGATCAGTAAAATCCAACTCTTCTCTCGGTGCATGAATGTACAACTAGAATTTAAGTAGAATTTCCACTTTTAATAAATTAGTAAATGTTTCATCATTTTAAGGCATAGAAAAGTGTCTCAGCCCTCTATGTGTGAAAACAAACAAATTACTGGAATATGGGGACCACTGTAATTATTAATACAATGCATAGACATTTACAAAGTAAAAGAGATACAGAAAAAATTTCAATGTCCATATGTAAAATTCAGAAATAGCTTTCTTAGTAATACCTTTGAGGGAGAGGGAAGGATGAGAGAATCAGGGGATGTTTTTGGTAAATAGCTGTTTGTGAAATATGGGCAGAAAAACATGTGAATCTGCACAACACTGACCACATATTTAAGGGATAAAACAGACTTAGGCCACTGTTTCCCTGGTCCATATTTTTAAAATCTGTATAAAATCCAAATCATGATAAATTTGACATTATAATTTTAAAACCTCCATATAGTAAAAGACACCATAAAGAATAAAAAGAAATTCTATAAATTAATGAGAAAAAGCAGATACGATGAGAAAAAAAGAAACAGAAGCATGAACAAAACCTTTAAAACTCCATAAAAGACAATGTCCAAATTGCCCATACACATACCCAAAAGGTACCTGACTTCATTAGTTATCAGGAAAATACAAATGAAACCCACACTGAGATATTACTACACACTCATCAAATAAGCAAGAAATTTTACATCTGATTATATCAAGTGTTAGTGGATTTGTGGAATAACAGGAGTTCTCCAACTGAAGAAGGTGTATAAATTGACAGTACCACTTTAGAAAACAGTTTAGTATTATCCAGTGGAGCTGAAGATACACGTAGTCTATGAGCCAATAATTCCACTTCTGTGTATCTTACAGAAATACAAGCACCAGGATACATGTACAAGAATGTCCATGTAGAATTTCCATGATTTCCCTGAACTGATAATAACTCAATGACTATCAGTGCCACGATGGACAAACATTTTGGACATTCATAAAATGGATTATCAATGAATATGAATGAACTTTAGCTACACAAAATAACTTGAATATTACAAAATAGAGTGAAAAGAACAAGACACAAATGAATACAGCAAAATTCCAACTATATCGTTTTTAAAAAGCACGCCACACACACACACACACACACACACACACACATTGTGTGCGTGTGCGTGTGCGCTTTAAATCCCTCTACTTTAGGGGTGTGTGTGTGTGTGTGTGTGTGTGTGTGTGTGTGTCCCTATAATTTAGAGATATAGAGGCCGAGTGGCTAGGTTGGTTAAGAGCTCGCTCAAGAGTGTGAGCTCTGAGAAACAGCGGCTCAATTCCCGGCCCGAGCTGAGCAGCCGCTGAGTAGCCGCTGAGCTGCCAACAAGTGGCAGGATGGCTCAGCTTAAAAACAAAACAAAACACTTTCCTTTAAAAAAAGGATAAAAGTAAAAGACGAGGGTACCAGCAATGTTCTATTTCTTGATTTAGACAGTGATTATATGAATGCTCACTTTGTATTATGTTTAAATGATACATAAGTTTGTATACATTTCTACAATGTTATCATTCACCTGGAAAAAGTTTACAGAGAAAACACACAAAAGAATCAACAATTCTTGAATTCTTTCAACTATATTACAAATGTCCTCAGTATGGTAAACTGGATTTCACAAAATACAGTCCTGAGAAAGACAAGCTGGGAAGCCAGCAATGGAGGACAGGAAAGGCATAGCGTTGCCTCTAGGAAAAGGGGCAACTGGATACACAGTAACACTTGCTCAGGACAGAACAACCCAATGCTTCTTAATTACTGTGATTTTTAGATTTTTTTTTTTTTTTTTACTTCTCACTTCTACCTTTGGTTATATTATTAATCCCTCTCTTATGTGCCTTTTCTTAAGATTCCCAAATGCACAGACCATCTCCCACAATGCACACTAAAAATGCAGCGCCTCATCCTGCTCTACCCTGTGAAGCTTCCCGGACTCACCAACTGAGCAACAAGCCATCTCTGGGCTTCAGACTTCATCTAATTTGTCTTCTTTGGGCTCATAGTAGCCCAAAATGGAATTAGATTATTTTCACAAAAGTTACAAATTCTAATTCACAAAGAACTTTAAAATAAGCACATTTTATTTGAGAAATCAGGAAGAATGAAACAACGCAAAGATTATTTGCTCACTTTTTTCTATTCTGTCAACTCAAGGCAGGACTAGTCAAGGTCTGCTGGCAGACACTTCATAGCCGGGTGGCACTGGTGGGGGAGGGGGGTTGTCACAAAGCAGAGGCTCTCCTTCTCTCACGTCACTCTACAATGACCCCTCCTCTGGTTCTCAGGGGAGATTTTCAGAGTGTGTATTGGTGTACATCAAGATTACAAAGCAGGAAGTTATTTGTACTACTTGAATATTTGTATATATTTACATAAATAAAATAAGAATATATATGGTCATCACTGCAAACCACCGAAGTAGATGAAAGCGCTACCTTTAAAAGTTCTGAATAGAAGTATAAGTTGGAGGTTGATATGGTACCCAGAGAAAATCATATATAATATTAAAAATAAGCCATCTGTCAAGATGGGGCATAGACCACAGAAAATAAACAGAGTGGGTCTCACAGGACACATGAGAAGACCAGGTGACACATCTGCAACCAATAATCCAAACCGCTGTCTAAAATCACCCCATTTCACAGCCACTTTTATCAATTACATAGATAAAAGCTTCAAGCACGTGTCCCCCAAAGACAGAACAATTCAATGAAGAATATTCACCTTGGAATTCTTAAAGTGTTCGTCATGCCACCCTGTGATGTTTAATTTGATGAGTCAACTTGACTGGGTCACAGGGTACTCATATACATGGTCAAACATGATTCTGGGTGTTTCTGAGAGGGTTTTGGATGAGATTAACATTTAAACTGGCAATCTGAGTAAAGCAGATTGCCTTCCCTAAAGTGAGTGGGCCTCATCCCATCAGTTGAAAGCCAGAATAGAACAGAAGGGTGACCCCTCCCTCAAGTGAGAGAGAATTCCTCCTGCCTCACTGCCTTGAAACTAGGACATCTGTTTTTTTCCTGCCTTCAGATTCAAACTGAAACACTGCCTCTTCTGGATCTTGAGGTGCTGACCATCAGACAGAAACTATACCACCAGCTGTCCTGAGTCTCCGGCTTGCTGACTCACCCTGCAGAGCCTGGGACTTGTCAGCATCCATAATAATGTGAATCAGTTCCTTAGAATAAATCTCTGCTTATGTATATGTGTATGATGTATGTGTATGTATGTTATGTCTGTATGTATACATACACTCATTTTATATATATATATACACACACACACACACCATCTTGGTTCCGTTTCTCTGGAAAACTCTAATACACTAATGATACCAGCCAAACGAAAGGGCTGCTCACTATTAAAAAAAAACCTCTAAATTTCCTTTTCCCTAGTGTTTTGGTTCTGTAGCCCCTGGTCATAATCATTTTTCAAATCAGTTTCTTAATCATAAACAATAGGTTGTTTTTAACCTGAATCATAGAAATCTCCTGCCCCCTGCTTTAGATAATTACCCTAAAGCTTGTGATTAATGTCTGTTGACTATGGTTAACAGCGTTCTTTCCAGGCCCAGCTCCCAGGTGAACAATAACTGAATGACCCGTTAAACCAGAAGAAAGGCCAAGTTCCATGAAGCTCAACACATTTTTCATCACGCAGTCACCCTGCGTCAATGGCTTTGAATCCTGCTTCTTGGGCCAACACTTTTAACTAAAATCTCTCTCTCCTCATCCAGGGGCCAATGGGATACAAATGATGCCCCAGCAGGACTGCCAGTACCTCCCGACCAAAGAGGTCAACATGGTCCCCCAGGCGGATCCTGAGGCCCCTTGACTTCATCTAAGATCAGATAGGGTGAAAGTCCCGTGGATCCTCAATAGGTAGGGACAACGGCCACATTCAGCAGGAAGCAGATACAGAAGAGATCTCCTGTCCCTCAACTTCCCATAGAGATTTATGGGAATCACGTCTCTCAAGGAGGACATGAGGCAGGCAGTTAGAGACAGGAATTGGGTCTCCGAGACGCCTGGATACGTCAGGTAACATTCCTGCACGTCCAACCTGGCCTACAGAAAATAACTTCCCAAAAGACTTCCCCTAACTGCCCAAACTTGCCCTTGTTTACCATGACCATTAGCCACTGTCAATCACAGGTATCAATCAAGCCACCCCACAATTAGAGAGGAGTAGCCCATTCTAGAAGAGAAGGAAATAAAAACTCCCAAGTCCTCACCAGTCAGTGCCTTTTGAGCCACTCTGTTGCTCAGGCCCGCTACTATCTCTTTGGAGTGTACTTTCACTAATAAACTGCTCTTTCACCGCTGTATTTCTGTGTCTCGTCCAATTGTTTGCTCAAGATGCCCAAGAACCTGGACACCGCACCGAGGAGGGTCTGCTCTCCGGTAACACTAACACAACCTACCCTTCCCCCATGAGCCACACTTGCCCAGGACCTGTCCGAACTCCACCACCACAAGTATGAAATGACCAAAGTATGCCTTCTTCCTCTCCTCCCTCTTTCCCCCCATGCTCTAGGTCAGAAGAGCAGGAAAGGACAGACAAGCAATAAAGCCACTTTAAAAAGCCACAGACCTTAGTCTTTTTTTTTTTTCCACTTTCATTTCTATCCGTGATGCACATCAGGTAAAACAAATGGCTCAGGAACAAAGATGGAAAACCTTGATTCGTGGGTTCAAACTCCACTGAAACTCAATACATATGCAAATACATTTCTTTGACAAGAATGTACTCCTTACCAAGAAAAAAATATCTTTCTACTGAGAAATTTTGTCTTATAGTTTTTAATTTCACCTTAGAATAAAAATCATTCATGTTTTCAGTGAAAGTTTTCTTTAAAGGGCCTTATAAAAGAATGCATGCTTTAGACATATAGTCTGAAGCCTACATTCATTCCTCAACATAGCTGTAAAGTGCTCTTTGAAAAAATACTCTAGTTAGGCTATACTTTACTTTTAATTCTAAGGGCTCTCAAGATTTCTGAGACTAAAAATTAAAGGCCAACAGCAAGACTATAATCGCTTTTTAATAGTTCTCCCTCCTCATAGGCAGAAGTGACCTTTCTTATCAGCTCAAAACTCCACACCTTAGAGAAAGATCAAAGTGATGAATTTTCTACTTTAAATGTCAAATTCACAATCTCTCCTACAGATTTAGCAACCCAGGAGAGAAAGAATTTTAAATACTTGAAATTCTTTCAATTGACTCTTGGATCGATCACGTGTAAAAATTATTTTGCTTTAAGTACTTCAGTGGCTTAAAGTAGATTATGTCATATCCCACTCAGTAAGGAAAACTAATGAGAATGTTTTTAAAAGGCAAAGTCCCATTTTCATAGTCGTGTGGGAGGAACATGCTACACATTCTATTCAGATGGATCAGCAAAGGTAGGAGTTTGAATAAATGGCCTCTCTGTGTGAAAGGATTAAACAAATCACATGAGTTAATGAAAGGTAAAAATCTAGCAAAATTTTAAATTCCATTTGTTCAAAGTATAAATTATACAGAAGCAGCTAACATCATGACAGGATGAGGTAAATTGTCACCACCGCAAGTGGATTGATTATCTTACGTAATTCTGCATGCTGGAATGAAAAGGCACAAAGAAGGCAAAATCTGACTCAGTCTCCTAGGGTGCATGTGTGCTCCATTCAGGCACTCAATACCATCAAGTCACCTTAGGCTTCAGAAAAAAGTGAATTCTTGTCTGCATATATGACTTCCTGTCACAAGAATCTAAAAACGATTTCGTCTTCCTATGGAAGGTTCCTCTCTCAGCGTTATTATAGGTTTGAATATAAGGTTAGGGATAAAAAAATAATTAGTACTTTTAGTTTAATTACTAGTTTATAACAATTAGTACTGTTGTTTTCGTTTAGGTTAGTGCTTTTATTTTTACAATCACTGAACTAACCAGAGCTTTTAAATTCAAATTAGTGAGAGGAAAAAAAAAGATGAAAACATTCTAGATAAGCTCTAAATTCCTTGGTCTTCCAGTTAAAGGAAACCCTGATGTCATTGACTGAAAGTTTAAAACTGAAGGATCAAAGGCAATTTGTTGAGTGTCTAGCTCCTGGGTTTGGAATTTCCACATGGAATCTGCCTTCTACAACAGAAGAACACTTGTAGGCCTCAAGGATGCCCTTGTCAAGTGTTTTCTTTTTTTTTTTTTTCTTTTTCTTTTTTTGGCCCTTTTTCTATTACAAGAAAGAAAATAACACACTGGTCTTTAGAAAATTCTCAGAAACACCAGCTGGTATCTTTCATACTTTTTACCATCCTTCTAATGATGCAATCTAAGCCAGTATTAAAAAAAAAAACAAAACAAAAAAACCCCCACTAATATAACTTCCAGTTGTCTGACGCGTAACCACGCTGCACTGCACGCAGCGGGTCTTCCTGGCGGCGCTTACCGGATGGGGTTGGGAGGAGGAGGGGGCAGCGGAGGTGGAGGTGGAGGTGGCGGAGGTACGGAGTTCTCGGACTGGTTCACCCGTTTCTGGAGTTCATCCACTGCACAGAGATCACAGATTCAGAAGAGAGCTGAAACAAGCAACTTCACACACGCAAAGGAAAAAACATATCCTCTCTCAAACTCGCGTTCTTCTTACCAAGGCAAAGTTAGAAATTTCCATCTGAAACTGCAGAACTTTTTAAACTTATCACCGTCCAGCCTATTATTACGAATGCAAGAGAGGCTTTACATATGTTTCAAGAAAACGTTACCATCTTTTTTGCTGTATATACAACTATGGAAAATAAAAAAATGAATTCAAGACAATGGCTGGATGGGTGGGAAGGAAGGATTGAGTAGGTTGAAGAAATATTTGTTAACAATGGAATATATATGACTCAAACACTAAGAAATTGTTAATACTTGACTTTTAAAGTGTTATAAACCAAGAATTAATTTTAAAGATGACATTTAGCACTGAATTTTAATAGCATACTTTCCTCCTCCACTTAATTTCATTCAAAAACTGCAAATCCTAATGTTCTTGATGTTAACCAGACTCAGGCTCTCCAATGTCTGTAACTCAGAAACTTTTTGCTCTTTCGAAGAGCATTCTGAAATATAATTTATTCATTCGAGCATTCTGAAATATAATTTATTCATTCGATTTATTGAAGTCATTAATGAAACAATTATTTACAAGCATCGACAATGTGAAAGGGCCCGAGCTTGGTGCTGTTCCAGACACAGTTCCTTACTTCAAGGAGCACAATTTAAATTTATCTCACAGATGGAAATGCCTCTCCTATGGGCTCCAATGGGCCTAGGTACGAATATTGTTTGCACTCAGGGAGAGCTCTCTTTCTCTCTCCATAGCTATTCCACATTCCATGACTGCCTGTACCCCTCAATGATCTGCCCATCTGTTTTTAACTCTCAATACTTAAACAGCATGGGCTAAGCTCTCTGACAGGAGAATTCTCTAGGTATTCTATATGCACCTGACTATCCCCAAAGGGACTATGAGTTCCTCAAAGACAAAAGGCATGATTTCTTTTCTTCTATGTTTCTTATAGTACCCTAGGGTATGGCTGGGTGCACACACAGCAGAACCTAAATAAAACGTTCAAAATCTCTAGCGTCTGCCCCCTTGGTTTGTAGCAAAGATAGGGCAGTTTTCACTACAGGCTACCCTGATATTCACTAAAGGAATGGAATATTTCTTAATTTTAGATCAACTTTTAAAAAATAAAGTGTAATTAATTTTCATTGTGGATTAGAAAGCATTGAATATTTTTTAAAGGAAGAAAGCCAACTTGGTTCTTCTGTACAGATTTCAAAATTCTAGTATAAAATTAACCAGAAATATCTGAAGTGAATATTGAAGCTGTTATAAAGGGAATGACTTGCCTCCTTAAATTACCTACCTTCCAACAGAAACTTATTACTTACCCCTGTGTAGTAATCCAACTCACACGTTCCTGTTAAGCTTTCTAGAACTGAATGAATAAATCCTTTGATTTAAGTATCCCCTGGTGTTTTAAAAGTTTTCCATTTAATACGTATATTGTTGCCCATTTTATTGTTAGGTGTGGTATTGTAAGTATTATTTCATGTGTATAATTAGGCACCAAAGATGAAGGTGGTATAAATCTAAAAAGCTTAATTCCTTTTTAAAACTTCACCCCAAAATGAACAAAGTTAAAATAAGTACCTAACGAACACTCATCACTGAAGCCCTGAGAAATGCTGAAATTTTGGTATTTCCATATTAACGGTATTTTTATCTCTTAATTCTGTGTGTGATGCTCATAAAGGCTCTGGCTCCAAAAGAGAAGTCTAAATATTTATGAATTGTTTGATTCTGGAGGCCATTATAGTAAACTGGAATAGTGAGAAATGAAGGACTGTAAAGACAAATCCTGACATATTTCTCTAGGCAGCATTCAGTAAACGTGGCGGACGAACTATACGCCAGGTTTCGTACTGGGAATGGGAGATGCACAGGTCAATAAGAAGACATAGGAGCCTACTCAGTGCTTTTACCGGAATGCTTTAAATTTCTGGCTTTCTCCTCTGAATTCTGGTATTTCAATTCCAATTCTTTTTTATCTTCTTCTAGCAGTTCCAGTTGCTGTTTGAGGTTGTGTATCTCTTTGTGGAGCGTTTCATTTTCTAGTTGCTCTTTCAATTCTTTGACCTATAAGTTATAAACAGACTTTATGGGGTGATATAGTTTTTCCTGCGTGTCAAGAAAAATAAAGGGAAAAAATAAAGGTTTCCCTTTTACTTTGCACTTCATGCCAAAGAGGTTCCAATCCATCTTAAACACTATGAAAATTCTGGGATACAGATAATACTTCAAGTCATTATCAGCTATTTGGTTCTATATAAGTTTACCGGAGACTTATGTCCCAGATAATTTAATTTTTAAATATGAGTCAAAAGAGTAAAATCAATCATAACCAAAAAAATTCATTTGAAACAAATGAATACTTTCATACCCAATTTCAAGAGAAAAATTCAGGTAGTATTAAAAAGACCCTTGGGGGTACAATTTGGTAACAAGTATCAAAAACCTTAAAAAAAAAAAGGAAATGTTCTTTAATTTGGTAATGCTACTTTTAGAATTTGTTTTAAAGAAATAGTATGACCAGTGTTTGAATATTTACTAAAGTGTTCTTTGTAAAAGAGAAAAATAGGAAGTAAGTGTCCACCAATATTACTGATTTAATAAATTCTGGTGTGTTCTTAAATGAAATACTACGCAACCATTTAAAATCATATAGCTCACTATACATACACTGACATGAGACGATGTATTATCAATTGAAAAAAAAATCAGGTTATAGAACAGTATTCATGCTATGATTCCATTTAAACTATATTCATAAAATTATATATTTATAAAGCAGTGGGACATGCACCAAAGGATTCCTAATTTTCTTCTTTAACTTTTTCTATATTTTTTAAATTAGTTTATTAGAAGCAGCATATGTTATCTTTATAATCATAAAAACAATACAGTGTGTTTAAAAGGTTGCTGAATCTGCAAGGGAACTTACAGGCAGGTAAGAATTATTGTAAACCACACACATGAAAGATTATACAAAATAACTATACAGTATAACAGTATTAGAAGTACCAATCGCTGTAATTTCACTCATGCCTTTTATTTAATATTTAGTTCCTTTCCCCTCCCCAATGAAGTACACACACAACAGTTTAATTAGTCCCATACCTTAGTTCAATTCAGTAGGTTCTAGGCACGTGTTATTTACTAAATGAGTTAACTACAAGAAATAGGACTTTTCAGTGCCAAAAAATTCTAGCATAAGCTAAATTTTAAAGAAAACATTTTTTATTCTGTCTTTATTCAATATGGAAATTCCAGCATATGGGGGGAAAAGAAAAAGAAATTCTTTCCATCCCATCTTTTTCCCTAGTCCTCTTTCCCAGGGGCAACCACAATTCATCTAGAGGTTCTCTACACACATACCAACGTTTCTTATGAAGGGAAAAGAAAAAAATCAACTCTTCCTCACTGCCAACTTTGTAAAGACTTCACAAACTTCCCAGGATTAAATGTCAATATTGTTGCTTAAAGAGAATTCGACAGGCAATAATAAATAGCAGCTAACAGTCTTTCCTTCACAAACAAGGTACACTGTAAGTAGTATAAATATTGGCGTAATCTTAAGTGGCTTTTTTAACGTCGAACCTTTGTTTACACCTCTTCACCTCCTCTGCCTCCTCTTTCTCACCTTCCCTTCCACGCTAACTATCCTTTCTGCCTAGCACATGGAGGGAGGCCACATCAGCTGGAATAGCTCCACTCCAACAAACTGAAATAACCACTTAAGTCTTTAAACATACACATTTGTGCAAGTGTACAAAGTCAGAAATTTTCTCTAAGCAAACAACTACTACCAACATGGATTTTTCCCCCCTCTTGGAATAAAACCTATTCCCTTCAACAAGCTCTTTGAGACAAACACTCTCCTAAGGTAGGCAGTCTCTAAAAAATGCCATCAACTCACAAATTTCCAAAGGGTGCATTATATGCATTGTACAAGCTCTTTTTGAGTTGTATTTCTTTTCGTCACTTCTTCCGATCTTTGGGACAGTTTAAAGGTCAGTCTACAATAGGGTGCTATAAATTTCAGTTGGGTACTAAATTAAGTTCATTTGGTAGTTATTTTTTTCTATAAGGTGACTTGGCAACTTAGTAAGGCAAAATGTGGAACTCAAGGTGACCAGACTGACTCTTCATTTTAAGAGAGATAGAGAGAAGAGAAGAGATGATAAGAAACTGTGGTATATTTATACAATGGAGTATTACTCAGCTATAAAGAAGAATGAAATCTTACCATTTGCAATGATATGGGTGTACCTAGAGAACACTATGCTAAGTGAAATAAGTCAGTTGGAGAAAGACAAATACTATATGATCTCACTTATATGTTGAATCTAAAGAACTGAATAAATGAGCAAAGTAAACAGAAATAGTCTCCGAGATATATAGGAAAAACTACATATCTTTGCTATATGGTTGCTAGATGGGAGGGGGGTAGGGATGAGGGATAAGGGGGGAAGATTAGCATAAATTGATAACTACAATATTGCCACAGAGATGGGATATAAAAGACAGTTTGGGGAACATAATCAATAATGTTGTAAACATTTTGTAGGACGTCAGATAGACACGGCTTTTTAGGGAGACCACTTCATGGACGATGTAGAGGCTTGACCACTACACTGTACACCTGAAGCTGATGTTGTATAATATTGTATGTCAACTATAATTTTATATATGTATAGTTTAGTTATGGGATGTGGAGTATAGCGTGGCGAGTGGAGTCAATGGAATTGTAATAGATATTTATGATATGGGGGAGGAGTGGGGCGGTGGATTGGGGGAGGGGTGTTGTCACTTTGTGAGGGGTGAAAAGTATAACTATTGCATTATTTTTGTACACCTGAAACTAATAAAAAACCAAAGGAAATTAAAAAAAAATAAAAGTTTCCCTAAAAATAAAGACTCCAGAAGAAAATCTGTTACCTTTTGTTGATGCTGAATTTTCTCTTGCTCGAGTTGCTGGGTGAGTTTTGCATTTTCCTCTAAAGCTTTCAGAAGCTGCTGGTCAGGAGCAGAGCTCTGCAGGAGGAGGTGGCTTTGTCGCTTTAGCTTGTTTTGTTCAATGAACATCTACAAAAATTAACGACAAAAACATCCATGCCGATTAACCAATCTCACAGTATCTCCTCAACTGACACTGAAGCAAAGGGAAAGTGTGCGGGGGTTTTTATTAAAAAGTTAAAGGCAATTTCTGAATTCGATAGTAAAACAGTTTTAGAAGCAATGATTGCTGTGATCTCACTCACAACTTTTACACAATCTTCAGTCCCTTTACCCTTGCCCCAATGAGGTACAAACATTTAGTCCTGTACTTCAGTTTTTAATATTTCATTACGGCTTTAAAATCCATTCATACTAATAATAGTAGCTAATATTTATCAAGAACTTATCTTATGCCAGGTACTCTAATAAATATTTTATATGCATTATTTTAATCCTTACATCAATCCTAGGAGTTAAACGCTTCTGTTACGAGTAGCCCAAATTTACTCAACACTATGTGATACTTACGGTGGTAATCATTTTACTATATTATATTCTCTAATCCTGAGAACAACACTGTCAAGTAGATACTATTATCCCATCTGTAGTAATAAGGTAACTGAAGCTCAGAGGAATTAAGCAACTTGTCCAAGGACACATGCTAAGTGGTAAAACCAGGATTTAAACCCAGGTCTGACTAAAGTAAAAGCCCACGCTCCTAACAACCCAAATAATCTCTTCTTCTATTTACCAGTTTTCCCCAGTGATGGAAGTAGTTAACAGTTAGAGGGTAAAAAAAAAAAGAGAGAGAGAGAAGGAAAACAGTGTATTAATATTTATCGAGCACTTTATTAAGCAATTTACATACATTATTCATTTAATCTTCACAACTTCATATGATTAAAAATCACATTATTGTCTATTCACCTGTTATGTCTTTCCTTTAATCCCCTACACAAGTCAGCTAATAGGTGATCGTGTTTTTGTTTTTGTTTTTGTTTTTTAAAGGGACAAGTGGGAGTAGGAGAGGAGGGAGAAACTTTCAATGCCTGCTTTACACATCTGAAAATTGTTTGTACTTTTACAAGGCATATATATTTCTTTTGGAATGAAATATATCAAGTAAATTCACTTTAAAGCTCTAGACCAGTGGTTCTCAACCTGTGGGTCGCGACCCCTTTAGGGGTTGAATGACCCTTTCACAGGGGTTGCCTAAGACCATTGGAAAACAAAAAGATACTTACATTACAATTCATAACAGTAGCAAAATTAAAGTTACAGAGTAGCGATGAAAATAATTTTATGGTTGGGTGTCACCACAACATGAGGAACTGTATTAAGGGGTCGCAGCATTAGGAAGGTTGAGAACCGCTGCTCTAGACAGTGAGCTTCAAAGGGCAGAGCCCAAATGTGACTTCTTCACCATTCCATTCCCACTATCAGCACAGTGGCTGGCTTAGTAAAATGTTTGCTGAATGTAGTAAGGAAAAAAATATTTAAAAAGCCGGTACTTCTCATGTTAAACCAAGTCATGAACCTTTTAGCCATAGTTGTCTGTCGAAAAGCTGAGCATTTGTAAACCATGCAAAAGAAAAGATAGATTGGCTCTAATGTAGCTTTATTTTAAAAACTAGTTTTCTTCTCACTATGGTGTAAATCAAATCTAGAGGAAATCATTCATTTTCATATTCCGAGTGGAATCTTGCTTCTTCCATCTATCTTCTCTGCTATTGCATGGCCTTCAAGCTTTCTTTGAGCTGCTTTGTATTCTAACAGCATTTGACAAACAACAGATGGAAAACTGAAAATGTCTCTCAAAATAAGACCCTGGCATTCAGGTCAAAAATTAGCCGACCTTTTCAGTTTTGCGATGGAGGTGTCTTCACATTATCTCTACTCTCCATCTGCCTCAACTGTTTATTTAGTTCCAATATTTCTATTGCTGCAGCTTTTTCCAAAGGGCTGTGTGACACACTCCAATTCTCTTTTTTCTTTCTTCCAAGTAATAAGAGAACAATATTTCCTCACCTTTCATTAAGCTCTCTGAATAAAGTGAATCATAGCATTTCAAATCAGATCTTCTTGGGCTAAACCTTTTATGGAGTTCACTGCTAGCACAGCTATATTCAAGCACAGAAAGACTCGTGCACAAAACCATCAATTTGATTTTCAAATGTCATTTGCATAACCCCACGTTTTGTCTTCTTTGTATCCTGTGGATACTTCCCCCTAAGAATGTTTTACATTTCCTTGGCTACTCTCCTTCAACTTACAGTATATACAAAGATTCAAAATATTTATCCATGATGGACTATTCTTGCAGGTCAGCTCCCCACATGAGCTGTTCCAGTTCAGCCAACTGGTACCTCATCATTTCCCTGGAAACCAATCCCAGAGACATGGAACACCCAAAGACTAGATGTCAACAAAGGTAAGCCGGAACACGAGACGCTCAGAGCTTATCTCTAACTGGCGAAAGGATGAGATAATGGATGTACAACATGGCAATGTTTCCACAGCAAGTGGAAGAATCAGCTCACATAATGACAGCACTGTGCAGTAGCCAAAGAGAAATGCTAATTCCATGGTACTGCTACTGGAGATGGCATATCAAGATGAACCTAGATTCACTTGTAAGGCTATCTGAAACATCCAAAAATCCTACACTCAAGCCGTCACAAGGTAGAGGCATCCCTAAATATAATTTCTTTCCCCTCTGTAGCATTTTAGAGTTTATAAAATACCTTTGAAAAATCATGCCATTTGAATGTAAAATCCACTTGGCTAGGTGCATATCGTCACCCATTTTACAGATGGTGAACGTGAAGCCCCCAGAGGCTAAGGGGCTGAATTAAGGTCATACACCTGGTAACTGACTGGCATGGCAAAATCTGGACCCAGATCTTCTGACACAACGTTCAGTGCCTCCCTAAATCAGCTGACCCTTAATTCAAAGTAATAAGTTATTATTCAACCTCAAAAAATATTCTGGTGTGTCATCTGCCAAGTTCTTTTAAAAATAAAACTAGGGGGCCGGCCGAGTGGCTCAGTTGGTTAAGAGCTCTGAGCAATAGGGTTGCTGGTTCAATTCCCACATAGGCCAGTGAACTCTGCCTGAGCTGAGCTGCCGCTGAGCTGCCAACAGGTGGCAGGATGGCTCAGCTGATTAGAGCACGTGCTCTTAACAACAAGGTTTCTGGTTCAACTCCCACATGGGATGGTGGGCTACACCCACCCGCAACTAAAATTGAACATGGCACCTTGAGCTAAGCAGCCGCAAGCTGCCAATGGGTGGCCGGATGACAACTGGACTTGGAGCTGAGCTAGCTGTGCCCTCCACAACTAAGATTGAAGGACAACATCTTGGCTGTTCCCCTCCTCCAATTCCCCAATAAAATCTTTAAAAATAAAATAAAATAAAAAATAGGTCTCTGCAGAAAATGTACCTCTTGTGCAAAGGATTCTGCTTTCTTTCGAAGGTCCTTCTCCAGTTCCAAGTTGACCTGCATTTCCTCATACTCTTCTACTGCCAACATGGACACTAAGAAGACAAGGAAAAGAAAACGGACAATATGCCATACAGATTACCAGGAATATGGATGAAAAATAGTGTTGAAAGATTCTTTATACAGGCATCTAAGCACCCTCAACCATTGCTGGTTGGAATACAAATTGATAAAACCTTTTTGGAGGGCAGCATGAGTCAAAAATCTAAAATTGTTCATACTCTTTGGCTCAACGATTCCACTTTTAGAAACATATGATTTAGAGAATAAATCATGAAAAGATACGGAGATGTAGTTGCTGGGATGCTCTCTGCATTGTTGCTGAGAACAGTAAAATAATCTAGGCAGTCCAACATGGAAGGGCCAGTGAAGAATGGTATGTACAAGAAATATTATTTGGCCACCAAAATTATATCGTACAAGTATATTTATTGAATGCAAAGGCATTCATCATTTTTTGAATGAGTTCTTTTTTGTTTTTTAAAAGCCACACCCAAAACACATCAGCAAGGCATTTCACAGAAGATGAGACATGTCCAAAAGGCTGAGAAACATGTGATAAGATACCCTCGTTAGTAACCAGGAAAACAGAAGGGAAAAAGCAGATGCCTTAAAAGGCAACTGGCAAAAGTTAAAAAGTGCGTATCAAGTTTGAAGAGGAAAGAGAACAATGGGAACAAATACACTGCTAACAGGAGTGTCAACTTATAAATCTGTTTAAAAATTAAATTTGGCATTATGTAGTGAAACTGAAGATAAAATTTTACATTTGGCATATATCTTAGTGAAACTCTTAGACACATGCATAATACTCTTCATAACAACATGACTTATAATAGCAAAAAAAACTGGAAAAACCTCAATGTCCACCAAGAGGATACTGGAAAAATGAACTTTGGTATAAACACAAGGACATATTACACAGCAGTGAAAACAGACACAGCAGAGCAAAGCCCTTCAATGTGGATGAGCCTCACAAACACAAAAAGCTACAGAAGGACATACGCAAAATGATGCGATTGACATGAAGCTCAAAAACATGCAAAATTAAACAATATGCTCTTTGCGGATACGTACGCATTTAGCAAAACTATAAACAAATGATAAAAGTCCATGGGAAGGGTACGAGTAGAAAGAGCTCTCAGGGGCTTGTAAGCTACCAATGGGTAAATATTCCTTTTGCTGTTATTTTCTTTGTCTTCCATATACGCTATAAACATATTTAACAAGGAATGTAATGCATATGTAAAGTTTTTTTAAGATTGGAAAAATATACACTAAAATGTTAATAGTACTGATCTCTGACTGGAAAGATTGAGATTTTTTTTTTCCTTTTCCTGTATGAATCTATACTCTCCACCAAAAAAGCATATTAGCTGAATAAAAAGAAAAACATACGTTATTTTTAAGTGTTCTCCCTGTTCACAAAGAAGGGAAACAGCCTTTGATCCATTCCGGCCCAGAGTCCGAGTTCTGAATTAAAGAGTCACTGTCAGGGAGAAATCTTCAAAGGGAATGTCCTACCAAAGAAAAGCAACACAGGTGCTACCTTCTGAGATTTTGTGGTCTGTTTTGTTAAATGATGATATAGACAGGGCAGAGGGAGCGGCGGCCCCCTTTAGACACTAGTTACAAACACAGGCAGGTATAACTCTAGTCTCTCCATCCGCTGGCGAGGCCCTTTCTCGCCTGAGCTGAGTCACATCAATCCAGTCTTCCAAAAAGCTCCCTAATGTTTGCTTCCACACAGCCTTCGGCCAGGGCCCTTCAGTGCTAACTGACTAAGGACTGGTTTGCTGCCGCAATGACATAGAATTTCAAACTCTACACTCTGTAAATCTACTGCCTAACTCGGAGGAAAGGCTAATAGTCTTATACAAGTAAAGCAATGCCAAGTGGTGGTTTGTGATGTGATTATAGGTCCCTGGGAGCTAAATGATTTTTCAAACTGACTTAAAAAAAGAAATTTCATGGAGAAAACAAAGAAGACCACGACTATATGAAGAAACCCGGGGCAAGATAATTGACTCTCTTTTCTACGTCCAGAACACTATAATAAAAAGTTAATTTTCCTATGTCCTGGTGCTTTTCACTTGGATTGTAAGAGAAATTAGGTTGGTCCTAGTCATGTATTTATTTATATAATCTCCCTCTCTTCCTAGATGGGGGCTCTCTGAAGGCAAGAGCCATGTGACCAACCGGGTAGAGCCCTTTTTCTAGCACAGCAGTGCATCAAGACTGAAACTTCTTCTACACCATGTCTATCTTCTTAAATGTAGAAAGAACTGGAAAAACACTACAATCTCGTGTATCTCCCATGCTTAACTACAAGGTCCTTTATTTATTCAAACATCTCATGTCATGAAGGATACAATAACGGAGAATTACTGTGAACACCAGGGAAGGCCCTGCGTCAGAAAGGTTTCCTTTTAGTGTTTATACCTTGTGAATTAGGAAAGAGAATGGCTGAAGCAAGGAAGAAAACAAAACAAAACAAAAACAACACAGAGCAAAGTAAGTCCCCTCCCTTAGAATTATGTCTGCAGAACTAAAATTTGGCATTACTCCCTTGTCCTAAACCAGGGTACACAGAAACAGCCCCATGAGACCTGCTGCTGCTGTGTTTTACAAGTAAGATCAAACTACACAGTTTTCTTAGAAGTAGCCTTTAGAGAAATTTCCTCCTCACCAAGAGACCAGGTCTGCTTCTCCTGATCAAGAGGTTCATTTTTACGTGATTCGTATAAATCAGCGGTTCTCAACCTTCCTAATGCCGCGACCCCTTAATACAGTTCCTCATGTTGTGGTGACCCCCAACCATAAAATTATTTTTGTTGCTACTCTATAACTGTAATTTTGCTATTGTTATGAATCGTAATGTAAGTATCTTTTTGTTTTCCAATGGTCTTAGGCGACCCCTGTGAAAGGGTCGTTCGACCCCCAAAGGGGTCGTGACCCACAGGTTGAGAACTGCTGGTATAAATGATCATGAATTTGTGAGATGATCCTGAGAGCATCATACTGGCCCCTACATATCTCAGACCTAGATTTCAGGCACACAGGCAAGAAATGGGTAAGACCTCAGAGCAAGTATACACCCTGTATTTCAATATATACTCTCACCTTCCCTTTGTCACATTTTCCACATCCTCTTAATTTAAAATTTTATCATATCATGTTGCCTGTATTTATGTAGATATCCTAATCTCTTCTGAAGAGAGGTTTACTAAATGACCTACCAAATACATAAAGACTGAGGGGATAGCCCATAGGGCTATGGTCCCAAAACACATGTAGGACTGATCAGTATTAAGGTTTTACATTTCAAAATGAGTAGGTCATGAGTTCCTCAAGTAAAAGCACTTTTAAATGTCCCAAGACTCTACGGCTGAGTGATAAAATAGAAAAGAGAGAGAGACTCATTGTTAGAAGTTAGGAAAACACAATATAGAGAAGATTCTTGCTACAAAAATCTTTAGGCACAGGTGTAAAACAACACAAAACTATATGTAAACAAAAATAGATTACATATATAATAGAGAAAAAAAGACTGGATGCACATACCTCTATTGCATTTTTCTAAGACTTTTCTCTGTTCAAGAACTTCTGAATTTAAAACATCTTTTTCTTGTTTAACTTTATTTACCTAAAAATGTGAGATTTTGAGGGGAAAAAACACCCAAAATTGTAAAACATAACATATGATAACGTGTAATACTCAAATTGCTGCTCAACTTTCAACAAGAAGTTAACAATTTAAGATAGTAATTGGCTTCAATGTATTAGGCTTTCATTGAAGCTCCTCTTAAAGACTCAAAAGTAGCTATTAAAGTTAGGATGTAAATTTGGTAGAGTTTATTTACATATTCCAAATGGCATTGACATTGGTCCCTAAATATGGTAGTGTTCTAGCTGGTCAGTGTAAATGATTGATATTTTTAGTGCCAAAATCTAACTAAAGAGCACCCAGAAAACATATGGACCAGTTAATCAGAAATCTCACACTCAATTTTGGTATTCATTTTAAGCTTTGATGATATTTGGCTTAAGTAAAACACACATGAATTTGTAAAATAAAAAAGTTTCAACTTTGATGACTTTTGGCTTAAATAAAATACATATGATAATCTTCCCCAAAACTTAAATAACTGAAATAATTTTTGGCAACTATCAATAGAAGAGAATATCATAGGACAGTTAAAAAAAAAGAGTGTAAAGCTACACATATCAAAGTGGACAAATCTCAAATACATTATGTGGAATTTAAAAAGTAGATACATTTTACATAGTTTAAAAACAGTTATAATGCTATGTATTAAACTATAATACAAATTCATACATCAAAAATGATAAAATCCGTATAAGTAATACATGGCTATACTAAAGTTGTAATAAATACTCCATTATTATAGCAAAAAAAAAAGATTTTAATTGTGGAAATAATCCATGTACATGATAAAAAAGTTCAAACACTATACAATAAAAAAACGGGTCTCCCCCCCCACCAAAAAAAAAAAAAAAGATAAAATCCAAGTTCAGAATAATGGTTGTTTGAGGAAACAGGGCAGAGAGTAAAGAGAAAGCAATTATGGAGAGAAAGCCTACCTTCATGTTTTAGGTATTAAGCTAGATAGTAGGCATACGGATGTCCATTATTTTGGTTTTTATACTTGTCAGATATCTGAAATAGTCATAATAAAACTAACTTCTGAAATGGCTTCCAATAATACCTCTAAGCAAAAGGGGAGAGAATCATCCATAAATAATCACAACTGAGGACTACAGTGCACCAGAATGTGTTTCTTGTCTCATTCCTATGGTTACATTCAAAAAACAAACTAAGATAGTGGCCCTGAAAGGGACTCTGAGTCTATCAGCACTTCCGGACAGTGTGTGAACGGATTTCTTTTAGGGTAAGTTGCATTTTGGTTTGGGTTTTGATCAGTAACTGCTCTACACTGTCCGATATTAATGACATTTCCAACAGATCATCATCCTTCTTCCCACTCATTAGGACGTCCTGCCACAATCAGGCAGAGCAATTGGGGCGGGAGGTTGGTGGGCACCGCTTCCCAGCCTTTTCCACATTATGGCCCCTAAGAAAATGATGATAGTGTATGGGAACCGGGTGACTGGATGAGGCTGTTTGCTGAAGGGATCAATCCCTGGCGTACGTGTGAGCCCTCCGAGGAACATCAAAGTGCTATGTACAGCACATCAGTTGGGAAGAAGCTCTGGGTTACAGAACCTGAAAACCACCGACGCAAGTTAAATCGAGACTGCGGTTTAAAGGGGGATCCTTGAAGCCTCGTGCAAAGAAAGGCAATTACCTACTCCTGCTCTTAAAGACAATTCAAAAGGAAAAAGATTCTCCAAATACCCACTGAACCCATTTTGCCATCGACCTATCATCTATGCCGCTGTTGGAGGTACAGGATATAGCCTTTTCCAACCAAGCCAGCCACTCCTCTGCAGAGGGAAAAGGCTGCTTCACCAGCAGCAATAAAGTGTATGACTGAAATTGCAGATATTCTTACAAATTTGCCTCATCTAGTGAGTTATGAAGGGGCAAGAGGGGACCCCCCAATGCTATTTTAGTGTTTTATTTATTGAGCTAGATAGAAGGGATGGATATAAATGTTCATGATCTCATTGTCTATTCCTTTTTGTGTATCTGAAACCCTGGGGAAAGGGAAGAATAAAATTGGTACATGGTTCTCGTGTCAGAAACCAGCTTTCAATACCAACACGTTAACATGGCTGGTCCCCAAACACCTTGAAAATACTGCAGGCTTTGCATTTCAGGCCTAAGATACATACCTCTTCAATTACTTCTCCAAGTTTGCTCTTCAGATTTTCCAACTCAATGGCTAACATCTTCTTTTCCTCCTGAACAGATACGATTTGATCTCGAAGTTCTGCATTTGTACAAAAAGAAAAAAAAAGAACCGAAAGAAACCTCGTTTTAAAAGAAGAAATCAATGTTGTCAAAAGAATCGAACGTGCCAATCTATGTGCCATGTATGGTCAAGGTTATTTAACAATTAAAAGGAAAATGGAAATCTCACTTCCATGCCCCCCAACACAGCCATCGTTATTGATAATTTTGTATTAATCAAGCAATCTCACGATGTTCAACGTAGCAGATCACGTTTTCTTTATATTCTATCAAACCCACATTTGAGAAAACAATCTGGCATTTCAGGAGTAAAATTTTTTAAGCTCTCAGCAAAACAAATTAAGGCACTGTACTAATTTCTTTTTTATTTTATAATGGTCATGGGCTCTTGTCACAATACAATATAAACATTTGAACAGTTCATAATTTGGAAATTTTGATTTGAAGAAAAAATTCCTGATTTGCTGCCAATTTATAGCCCTTCAACATTATTCGAACTGACTCAAAATATAACCTATTTGAAAAAGGGTTAATTCTAGTAATTTTCTCTCCAGAGGTGTGGGTGTTTTGTTTCTTAATTTATTTCACATTCCTTATTATTGGGATTTAATGAGAACTGTGTTACTAGATTGAAAATATTAGCAAGTGTTAAGTGCAAAAGCTTCTGGTGTTAAAGTTACTTTTACTGCACAAATGTTAAAAATGTACATATGGATTAGCACAGAAGACTTAAATTTACACCCAGCCTTATGGTTTTGCCACTTAAGTTTCCAACTACTTTTAATTTCTTACCCTTCTTCAAGGACAATAAGAATCCTGCTGTATAACCAGGTAAATTTTACAAATTAAATCAAACTTTTTACATTAATGCAGCTTAAAGGAGTTCTCAGAGATTTATTTCAGAATCACTTTCTCTAATGGCTGGCTAATCCTAAAGGAAGAACAAAGACCATGCCATTCAAGACCTAACAGAAGGGAGAATTGTGAACACAAAAAAAATTATTAAACTTCTCTCTCCCCACCAACATAAATATCATTTGGTTTTAGGTTAAGGGAGTAGAGGGTCAGGTAAAGATGATGTTCTTTATACAGTCAGCCTCGATACTCGCAAGGATTGGTTCCAGGACACCCTCAGATACCAAACTGTGAATGCTCAAGTCCCTTATATAAAATGGCATAGTGTTTGCATACATCTTAAGCACATCCTCCTGTACACATTAAATCATCTCCAGATACAATACCTAAGACAATGTCAATGCTTTGGAAATAGTATTGTTTAGGAAATTATCAAAAAGAAAAAAAAGTCTGTACATGTTCAATAAAGATACACCCATTGTACACCTATCCCCATAGTACAAGTCAGCCACAACGTAACATTTTTCTACTGAATATTTTCAATCCATGGTTGGTTGAATCCGTGAATGTGGAACCCATGTATATGGAGGAGGGTTCACAGTACTTTCTTCTTTATACTTGCAACTGAAATTCTGTTTATGAAACAAATTAATGAGTACTGCTTTTGACATGTGCCCCAACAGTTATGGAATCAAAACCTGCCTTCCTACATCTTAAAATAAACAGTGTGTGTGTGTGTGTGTGTGTGTGTGAATAAAATTAATGTGTATTTAATGGATGGATCATGTGATCTTGCCTAACAGCACTCTTGCTGGCCAACAGAGCTGCTGAATGCTGCATACTGTTTACAGCTCATTGCCTCCATCAGATGAGAGTTTCTTTGAGGGCAGACAATAACCAATTTAGGAAGAAATCTTCCCCAAAGATTCCTACAGAGAACCAGGCAACCAGGAGGTGTTGGCTGAATATATTTTTATTCATCTTTTCATTCATTTCATTTTCATTTCATCATAACTATCTTAACACATAGTCCACATTCTTAAGAAGTTTATAGACTACCTGGCAGTTTGTCCAGACAAGGCTTTCAAAAGTGCCTACTCCCAAGCGAGAAAGCAACTCGTAAAGCACAGATGGTTTTCCCTATCACGGTTCTTAACCACGCTACTCCCTAGGACATTTAAGTCAGAGTTTTTTCGAGGTAAAACCCAGGCATCAGTATTTTCTAAAGGTCTCATGTGATTCCAATGTGCAACCAGGGCTGGAATACATTATCGAAAACATGCTCAGTAATTAAGCCAAGAGTCCCACCTTTGATTTGCTTCTGACACTGCACTGAGACACAAGTCTCGGCAGCCCCATCTGGTTCTGTAGTCGAATCTTCATCGTCAATGTTGATCTCTTCAGTTATTACATCTGGTCCCAGCTTGGCCATGTATAGCATGCTGATCCTTTTCAAAGTCTTGTTTTCTTTATTTAGCTAACGCAAAATAGAAAAATGGTTATTTTTAACAGACGTCACATTGAGTGTCTGGGATTTTTAACAACAGACAAATGAAGTGTATTCTTTTGTCTTACATAGTCATCAACAGTCACAGGATGAAATAACAATTAGAGGATTCATTAAATAAGGTTTTACTTACACTTCTTAATAGTAAATTTATTACTTTAAGGAAAACCTGATGCCAGGATTATAGCCAGTAGCACGTGAGAATGCTAGTTACCACTGGTAAGAAATATAAGAAGAATGAAGATAAAACACCAGCATAGATGAAACCAAATATCAATTTGATTGCCTTAATTAAGGCACTTTATTTCAAGTGAATGTTTTCTTTGATGCTGTGCTATGAACACCTGTTAAATGTTTGCCCAGCGCTCCCCCTTTTCTGGACACTGCCAGCCAGTACGCCTCTTTGCTCCACGTGATTTCTGTGGAACTGCCATGTTCCCCCGAAACACACCTCATCCCTCTGGCCACAGCTAATTAGTCCAGGAATTAGGCATAAGACCCAATCCTGGCCAATCAGATCCCTTCTCTAGAAATCTGGAGACTGGAACAGACAGATGAGTTCTTTCCATACATCTAGATGTACAGAGGCTGTTGGCAACCACATTCCAGTACTGAATTGAGGCATCGAGGAAGGTAGTCTAAGCAAAGCCGACATGGAGCTGATGTGTAGAGTGAGGCAGAGAAAAGCAAAGGACATGGGGTTTCCCACAGGCTTCAGCCCATTCCCGAAACGCTCCTGGCTCACAGATTCTATGGGACTCTCCAATCCCTCTGCAACAAATTCTACTTTTGTTTCCTTTCTTGCTGAAGCTAGCTCAAGATGTGCTTCAATCTGTACAGAGTTCTAATAATACACAATAGAAGAAAGTTCAAGATATGTTTCCATTATCTCTTTAAAAAGAATTTGAATACACAACAGAGAAAAAGAATCCTAATTCGTTACTGTATTTGTTACTCCTTAATGTAGAAATGAGTTGGTTTTTAGTTACTCCACTATCATTACCTTCTTTAGCTCATCTGTTTACGTGCATATAAATGTCAGGACAAAACACACACACAGACTGCACGTGGTCCCAAGACCACAGGAAGAAAATATGGCTTTGGTTGTGTTTTCTCAAGACAAAGAAATAAAAGGTTTTCTCTTATTGGAGCCTATGAAAGTAGAAGATTGATTTCTCTCATGTAAAATGTAAGATATAGAAATGCAAACGTATTTCCTTTAAGGGCCATTGACCATCAAGACAAGTTCCAAATTTAATAATTGGCATTGGAAACAAATACAAATAGAAATACAATTCCCTGGAAAGCAAACTGCCCTTCCCTACTGTAAACCTTACACCACAATAAGATGTTTCGTCTGGTCCTTGTCAGGCTTTGGTCCTTCATTTGTGATCATAATTGGGATCCCTCAGGGTTTCTCTCAGGGAAAGCCCAGCCCATTTCAATCTGGGAGACTGAATTCTTACCCCAATAAGAGTGAATCTAAATATGTCTCAAGTAGCTTGGTGTGGAGCACAAGGGGTTTCTTGACCTCTCTGGAGAATCAGGAAGAACCTCTCAGAAATGGCTATGAGCCCTTCATGGATTCTTCCTGGGAAATCTGGTGAGCCCTATTTTGGGAATCAGACACAGCGCTTTATTCCCTGTCCCCAACCCACTGCTCCGGCGTTCAGCTCCCCAGATTACATTAGAGGATCAGAAATAAGACACGAGGCCCATGGTTTCCCAACCCCTCTTCCTTAAAATGGAAAATTCAAGTAAGCACTGTTGGGGGCAGAGGGTGTCTTTGAACCATGAATGCTGGAGCATAGCGCTAGAGGCTCAAAAAGCCTTGTCAAGTCTCAAACAATGCCATGTTTTCTGAATGTTAGGGAAAAAATAACAATTGAAGAAAAAAATAAAAAAAACCTCAAGACTGAATCTGTAATTCAGCCTCCTGATATTTAAACAAATGGCTTCCAACTCTTCACATTAGAATCTCTAGAGATCTTTTGAAAAATCCAAATGCACAGCCAGACCAAAATCTCTGGCAGTGGAGCCCAGCACAGTATTTTTTCAGAGATTCCCATGTCATTCTAATGTATATCAACACTGAGAATCACTGACTTAGAGTAATGCAATTAGTACACATTTCTATAAAATGAGAATAGCAGAGCTAAGAACCATCTCAACAGCAAATTATCTCTGCTTCTAGAAAAACCTAATCTTTCAGTGTCCCAGTTTTCTCATCCGCAAACTAAGGATAAAAATAGTCTCTATCCATAATATGAAGATAAAATGAGGTATTACATATAAAGTGTTTAATGCAGTGACTAACATAGTAAAAATTCAGTAAGTGTTAGCTATTAAAAGTTTAGTTTGTGTGTCTAGTTTTCCTTTGGAAATCTTTTATCAGCTAGTTTTCTTTAACCAAGGCATTCGTTTGTGCATTTTTTATTTCCTCCAGGATACTTCTGAAAAAATGAAAATATTAATTTTTGCCATCTGGTGCTTAATATATTTCACTTCCCCAGGCCACCATCACAGTAATACTTAAAAACCTGATAATTAAGAGTTCTGGCCTCAAAAATAATTCGATGCCTCTATCAAATTAGGCACCAAAACACACCAGCTATTCTCTGGCTGTGATACAACTACTCTTTTTAACAAAGTTACTAACTCAAGAAAAAGGGACAGAAAATTTCAAGTCTTCTCTGAAACATTGTTTTCACATTTTCAAAGAAGAAATATAAGATTTATATCATTAGATCCTATGATTATACTAAGTGAACACTTTTGAAAACTCCGAATTTACAAATTTTGGCTATTTCATTGCAGTTGTCATTCATCAAATTATATAGGTTAATGGCATGCTTTTTTTTTTTTTTTGGAGCCTCTAAGTCACAGGGCAAAAATAAATCTTTTATAATCCTGCAGTGACAGAATCTTTTATATTCTAATTTAAATGGTGTTTTTACATTGCACACAGTTTAATAAATATTTAAAGATACAAAATAAGTAAGTTGAACAGAACTGGACCATAAGGTTTAACTAACTGGTCTATACTAATCAGTTTAACCTACACATTTTAAAAAAGCAAAGTATCCATTTTTGCTTTTAAAAAAAGTATGTAGTCAAATTGAATTATAAGAATTAAACATCCTATTTGTCATTAATTTGAGAGCAAAGATTTATAAAAATAAGATTTACAGAAACTTTATTGCTCAGAAAATGGAGCATAATTTCAAAAATGACAATAATACCTAAATTAGGATATGCTATTATCATGTATTGATCATACATAATGAAGTTTCTAAACTTTGCAGTCAAAGCTGTTGTATCTGCCACATCCAATGAGAATATCTATAGTGTTTGACTGAATAGGTGTTTTAGTTTGTTTTGGTTTTTTTTGCTCCAAGCCCCATAAGTTCATAGTGTATCCTTAAGAACAAGCCATTTGTCCAGAAGTCCAAAAAGACTTCTTAAAGAATAGACAATAAACTGAACAAGTTAAGGATCCTATTGTCAAGGTAACTGTAAAAATGATCTTATAGATTAGTAAAATAGTGGTTCACAGCCGAGGATGGATACAACAGTCAGCTGGCAGCTGTTCAGCACACATCTGCCTGGGCCACACTCCCAGAGTCAGCGAGGCTGGGGGACTCTTCAAACATCAATCCTCGTCTACCCTGACCCTGAGGACAAGACCATTGTAGCTCAGAGAGGCGAATTCTCTTGTTCAAAGCCACCAGTTAAATTAAAAGGAGGGGTGGGGTACAAAGTGATTTTTTAATTATTATATGGATCAATGATTCAAGTGCATAATGAAAAAGAAGTCTGCCTCTTTCTCACTCCACACTGACTAGTCCATCCTGTCCCTTACGATGAGACGGCAGATCAGAGAACAGAACTTGCCCGAAGTCACCTATGCCCAAAGTGACACAACCAGGAATAAAACCACTGTTTCCATGAACTCCCCAGTCCTGAGAGCCAGTCAATGCTCTCCATTTGCAGGTACCATTGCATCAGGAATACTTGCTGATAACAAGAGGAAATACAGAGACAGACTACCCTTGGCCCCTACAAGATTCAGGGCGTCTGGTAGGGTCCCAATATTTGTTTCTGCTTGTTCCAAAGGAAGAAAGAAAAAAAGGAAATGAAAAGAGAATCCACACAGTATTATGGACCAGTGAACTCTCATGATGTGCAGCCGAGAAGAAATGATGTGAGAGCACCCACGTCATTACTGTTTTTAAAGCAATCACCTGTATTGCTATGTATTCTTTAGATAAATAACAGAAGTTAATACACATATTTCTAGTCTTAGGTTCTGACTGCATATCCTATGAATCCTAATGTAGTGTTATTACGCAAACAATTAAGCAAATACCTCTAACAAACACACTGCTAATGCAGAGAGAGGGAGGGAGGGAGGGAGAGAGAGGGAGAGAGAGAGAGAGAGGGAGAGAGGGAGAGAGGGAGAGAGGGAGAGAGGGAGAGAGGGAGAGAGGATACACACATGTAGCCACACAGACTTGTAGAATGTCAGTCACATCAGAGAAATACTTTGGAGGTATGTGATGGGGGAAAAGGAGAAAGAAACATAACCGGCATTACTAATGAAATTTGGTTGAAAATTGCTGTAATCCATTTTCTGATAAGTGGTTCAGATGTATTTTACACAACCCAAAATACATAAGACAGAGATAAAAACATTCTTTAATAATAATGTACTTCTGATGAGACAGAATACAGAAAATTACACACTTGGTAAATTCATCAGCTAGCAGCAATCAGGAGAGCACTGGAGGCCACCCTTAGCATGCTTTGCTTTTGCAAATAATCACCTGAAATGTACGGCTTGCAGCTGACTGTTTCATCTGATTCAAACATGAAACACTCACCACTTTTTTATGTCACACCAGGTTAGTTTGAAGCTTGGTTAGCATTTTAACCAAATGCATACACATTTGGAAAGTCCAATTCAACAGACTAACCTGGGTCCACGTTTCATAGGCAAAAAGCACAAATGCTGAAATACACATATACAAATGCTCCTTTAACAAATCAAAATAACCTTTGCCTTAAGACAGATATTTACATAATCATATTCCAGTATTCTGAGACTTTACAAAACTTTCCTCATCATCAGAGTAGACAATAGATGAGAGAACCAGGAAAGCAAAAATAGGATAGAAGCCACCGAGTAGAGTAGCAAGTGGAAATTTAAAAGCTAAGGTAGAATTCCTTTAATTTGAATAGTCTCACCTTTGTTGCCAAGGCTTCAGCACTTTCTCGACAAGTCTTCTCAATTTCAAGATGGTTCTGCATAAAATTAACTTCCTCTATAACCATGTGAGAAACTAGGAATGAGGGGGAGAAAAAGTCTCAGCATTCAAAGATTAGTCAGCTATTCCAGAGCCTACACAGCTTGTCCCATGATTAAGAATACTTCAATTCTTTAGCCAGCCAGGCCTTTAGCTATCATGGAAAAAAGAATTTAAGATGCTGCCCGCATTAAATCTTAGCTAATATTTGAATGTAGAAACAAAAAAGAACACAACAAAGGACCTTTACTGCTGTTATACACATTTTAGAAAGCTACTTAGAATGTTTTTAAGTGTCTATTTTCTATGTAGCTGTATACATCACCGCTAATTTAAACAAAAGAACCTCTCATAAATAAAAAGTAACAAACGAGATTGCCTTTCCTCATCAGGATATAACACATTAGCTAATGCGAAATTTAAAAAACTAAAGCTTAAGTTGACCTCATAACTGTAACAAAAATGTGGCAGCTAAGGTAAGTTTTGCAATATTAATCTTTATTCGTGACAAAGTAGTTACTATAATAAATAAAGGGCAGAGAAGTATAGCAACAAGATTTATGTATTATGTGATGATGAAAATAGATGCTAATAAATTGCTTCTTGCATCACAGCCTGTCAGGGAGACTAGGAAGAAAAATGTTACTGGATATTTTACCAACCCTTAAAAAACAGGAATTTTCAGATATTTTTTTGGTAGCTGGTTTATATAAATTGAGATTTAAAAGTAAAAAGTAATTTAGAACTCGAATTGTATTCTGAAGATCAAGTAAGAAAAATGCCCATTCCTTTCACCCATATTCCTAGCAAAAGAAAATGTTCAAAAATCTCAAACTTCACTATAGCCATGTATACTTACTGACATTTGTTTGGCTTTAAAAAAGAAAAATTAAGGATACCCAAACGTGAAACCCAACAAAGTTAGGCAAAAAGCACTGGGCTCACGTTAACACAAAGAGAGATTACTTTTGCTTCATTTAAGCTTAATTAACCTGCAATTATGATTAAACTCAGGAGAAAAAATTTCTCTCCAAATTAAATACAAAAATGTATTACTTCCTAACTCTGTCCAAAGTTCTTATTATGTTAATATTCAAATTCATAAAGCAGCACTAAATGGCCAGAAACATCTCTAACCTTGACATTTTTTCAGGGGTAATAATAATCTGCAGCAAATGCAGGCCAACCAAAAACCACTTAACTAATTAGTAGTTGCAGTCACCGAGAAAAACATGAATCAACACTGTTATTACAAGTGGCACATTTGAGTGGCATCTAATTATGACTTGATGAGCACGATACTTGCATTATCAACATTACTACTGCATCCCATCAGGGCCTAAAAGCTGCTGATGGCATTGACTTCGAGAAACTCCCACTCAATGGTGCAGCAGCACCCAACAATCGGCTTGGCAGGGGCCCCCCTCACTAAATGACACGTTAAGCGTAATTACTGGTAGACATTGTAAATAAACAGGATTGGAAGTGAAAATTGTACCAAGTGCATAAGACACAATCTGACACATTGGAAGTGGCAGCCTTAATTGAGAGTTTCTTTGACTGCTCAAGATCATTTCAACTGCATTTCTCAGAGGACAGTGATTATAACTGTGGAGACAGACGGCATAATGGTATCAGCACTGCTGACAGAGCAGTGAATTAAATTGTATCTGCTGTTGTGTGAAAGCCTTGATGAGAGGTACAGATGCCTTAGTGGTCTTATCATTATAACACAATGGTCATGTTGTCATCAACCTTTCTGGCTCCAATTGAAAAGAAATGATTGTGTGTTGAAGCTCTCCCCCCTCCCCCTTCCACACCACCCCCCTTCTCGTCTTCTATCTCTTGTTCTGAATAGAACCAATTTTCAGAGAGCTATGAAATCACGCAATAGGTCCTAAAATGCAGCTGCTTGGCATACAAACGGGTCCCCATTAAACTGGAATCACACACAATATGTGTTTATGCCAGAAGAACAAATAGAAGCTGAACACAGGCCAAGTTTATTCACACACACAAAGCCCGTGTAGCTCTTCATCAATATAATTGCCTTTTATATTGTAGTTTAAATAATAGGCTCTATTATTTCCTTAAAATCCTAATATTCCTGGCATTTTATCACTGTGTTTACAAGGTAGGTTCTTCAAAAATGTGAAGGAAAGAGAAAAGAGACCTATACAATTTTTACAACATCAAATATTACTTTGAATTTTTTTTAGCCTTAATACTTGACATCTTCTGCCACAATCTGGTATTTCCACTATCATAACAAAAACATAAACACTCTGCATTTTTCATAGGAATTTGACTTTTTATTCAATAACATTCTTGCTCATGAAAGAGTAAGAAAAATTATTACGTGGTAGTAAGGTTTAGGCCTAGCAAAAAAAAAACAAAAAAAAAAACAGAAGCACAAACTTATTTTCTAAACATTTTGTAAAAATCTGCCCTGTCATCTAACTTGATAAACTTAGCTAGGTAGCACTAGATCACATTTTTTCCAATTCTGATAAGGAATACTCCATCAGTGACAGTTTTTATTTCTTCTTCTAAGAGGGAACAGTAGAAATTAAAAATTGTGCTTTAATTTTTCATTTAAAAATTATCCCAATGCTAAATTGGTAACATAGAAATCTACTTACTAACTTCTTAGATTCAAAAGCGAAGAACATGTTTCAAAGGGCATTTATATCTTTAAGAAGCACAACCACATTTCCAAAACAAGTCGGGTCACATGACACCAAACAGGATTTTTTTTTTTTAATAAACAAATTTATTTGTCCCTTTCAAAGGATAAACGTTTTAAAAACCTTTCCTTGTTCATTTAATGATTTTCCTTATGGTCCTGGAGTTCGGGATTGTGCCCTGATATCCACAATCCATGACCACTGCATCTAAAACACCTATCATATGAAGGTTTAAAAAGACCAAAAAAAGATGAGCTTTAAATAAAGTGACCCTGTTACTGTGTATGTCAAAAAGAAAAATCCTAGTAATTTAGAACTACATACTGAAATATTTACAGATAAATGATATGATGACTGGAATTAGTTTCAAAATAATCTGAGGTCAGTGAGATCAGGTGTGTGGACATATAGACGAAAGAAGAAAGAAGACTGGCTATGAGTTGATAACTACTGAAGCTGCATGATGGGTATAGGAGGGTTCCCTATGCTATTGTCTCACTTTTCTATCAGCTTGAAATTTCCATAATAAAAGTTTTTTAATGACTCTGAGAACTCAGAAGTGTAACCTAGAAGTACATCAATTACTGCTTTTATCAGTCAAGTTGAACTAGCAAAGGTGTCTCTCCTTTTCTATGACCCCAAAACACTCTTACTCACTTGCCATCATAGAATACATCACACAGTAGAATAACTAGGGTTTTTTTTTGGGGGGGGGAGGGTGGGGATAGTGTGTACTTGTTTTTGTCTCATACTAACTGTGAGCATGAGCGCAGAGATTTCACTCTACTCATATCTGAATCTCTTACCGTTAGCACAGTGCTGTAGCAAAAGTACAAAGCAGGTCGTCATGTTCGTGTTTATTCTAATGACTGGAAAAATCTATCAGTCCTACATTCATCTGTGAACACCCTTTTACAAGAATGTGCTCTGTCATGCAGAATTCCTTAGGAAGCATCACCACTTCTTGAGGCAACTATGCACCCAGCCTCGTGCTAAACCCTTTACATGTGCTCTCATAAAGCCTCACAACCAGCCTGTGAGGTAGGCGTTCCTGCAGCAGTTTTCTATTTGAGAACACTGAGGCCAGAGAAGCTAAGTTAACACATCCCAAATGACAGAGTTCTAGCTGGGACAGCGCAGCCAGAGTGACTTCTAGGTGACTCCAGTTTTCTATGTTCCTTTCTAATTCGTCATATGTAAAGGTGACACCACCAATGGTGTTGCTTCCTGAACAAAACACCACTCCATCCAGCCAACTCTCAGCAACGTTTAGATGCCAGGATGTCTCTCAAGTGTATGTGGAGAACATGCCATACGTTTCTCTGCAACATTAGATACTTAGAAAGGTTTTCATATAATAAGGAAAACACCCATGAAAATGGCGGGTACAGGAAAATTGGTGTGCCCTACAACAGAGCAAAGGATTCAATGTTATGGCCTAAAAGACATGAAAGGACTTGACTTACTCCTGTCACAGGAATCGGTCTTCCTAGGAAACAGCCTCGTAGTGGTGGTTTTGCGCAGAAAGATAGAAGGCTCAGGAAGAGCTGGCAGAGGGCCAAGAATGGCATGGACGTGTGGACAAAACCAGTCAGGAAAAGCAAGCTACGCTGGGGAGGGGAGAGCCCTACGGCCTAACAAAGCTTCCCCCTGAGCTGTTCTTCCTATACTTGAAGAACTAGGCCTAGAGGTCAACATTACAGAACGCCTATTTCAACTTAGCACCAAAGGAACTTTCCCCAAGAGCTGTCCAAATGTGGAGACGTGTCCAGGAACTAACTCACAGAAGGCAAGTGGTAGGAACCCTAAATACTGAAGGGCAGTCAAGCACTGGACGGGGCAGTGGGTGAGATGATGGAGCAGCAACTAACATCTATTGAGCTATCATGTCAGGCATTGCATTCCCCATGTTTTACACAGATTATCTCGTTTACTCTTCAAACAGCCTATGAGGCAGGGTCATTTATCCGAATTTTATTAATGCAGGAATTGCTCAGGGCTACATGGATTCACACCAAATGGTGCTTTTTCACTGGTGACAAATGCTTCACTCCCTTCCAAAACTGAAATTCTGTGTTCAAACATCGTGAACCATTTATCTCAGATACAATCTTTTTAACTAATATTTAAAGCTTTCTTAGTCCCTAAGAGAAAGTCACCCTTGAACTATTTCCACTGCACACAGTATGCCAATCTACTATCAGTAATTAATTCAGCATATGAACTGGTCACCATGTCAGTGGAGTAATTCAGCTGTAACTCGGTGTCAGCACAAGTAGAAAAACATCCCATTAATCCTGCATAAGGAAAGGAGAAAATCCTATACACCTGTCATTCCTACATTCATAAATAAGAGGTATTTCTGTCATAGATATTGGCCTCCAAACACAGGGAACACCAACAATATTCCCCTTAGATTTTCTTTGTTACAGCCAGACACTTGAAATAAACTGGCTATTGAAATTTAACTATAATGCTGCACTTTTATAGCTACTTTACCTTCAACAAGAATAAAACGTTTTGTTATATAGTTACCAAGTCAACACTTTCTGTTCAAATCAAACAGCCTGGGGGCGGCCAGTTAACTCAGTTGGTTAGAGCGCAGTGCTCATAACACCAAGGTTGCCAGTTCGATCCCCACATGGGCCACGGAGCTGTGCCCTCCACAACTACACTGAAACAACTACTTGACTTGGAGCTGATGGGTCTGGAAAAACACACTGTTCCCCAATAAAAATCTTAAAAAATTAAAATTAAAAAATCAAACAGCCTGACTAGTACAGCATTTACAGAATGATGGACAAAGGCCCTACGTCCAAGGGGGAGGGTCACTTTCCTTCCTAAGGTCCAGCCCTTTTCCCATGGCATTTTCCTTCTAACCCTTCTGAGTGTCACCAGATAAGTTCTATTTTGGGGGATAAAATAGTAACAAATTTACATCACATAACAAATAACAGCAAAAATTTAGAAAAGTATTACAGGTTTTGTGAGAATATAACTTTCCTTGGTGAGAGGACTATTTCAAACATTCAAACTCTTAAAAATGTGTAAGTTCTGTGAACCTAGAATTCCTTTTTTATAAACTAAGAAACTAATAAGTCCACTGTAAAGATGTATGGATAAGAAGACTTGCCATGGCACAATTTATAATAACTAAAAACAAGAAATAACCCATCTGTCACTGAATAAATAAATTATGGTGCTATAAGAGAGCACTTTGGGCAACAATTAAAATATACATCTCTACTGACATGTAAAGATAACCATAATACAGAGGATGCCGAAAAATATGTATACACATCTTAAGAAAGGAAAAAACTGTATTAAATTTGTCATACTCAATATATACCGATAACAAGAGATGAATACAAGTCCTGCGTATACATTTTTTTGGCACTCTGGTATATTGTTTACTGAAAAAAGCAGACTGCTAAACAGAATGCAAAGTAAGACTGTTTTTTGTAGATGCATATATCACACAGATATAAGACCAGAAAAGAAAGACTATAAAATACTAACATTGGCTTTTCTCAAAGAGTAGGGATAACAAGTAATTTTTGTTCTCCTTTACTTGTTCTGCATAGTAAAATGTGTTATAACAATACAAACCATCTTTTATAATCTCACTCTCATAAAACAATCATGCTCATTCCATTTCCTTAAAAATCAAAGTAATTCCAGGGCATTTGGGGAAAATGGGAAGAAAATTCTTGCTTTCTTGGATGCCCAATGCATCAGCAATAAACACGGGGACATGTCTACCCACAGAATCCCAAAACACAGTTATGTGTGTTGTAATGATTCCACTGAAATGCTTACATACTTTTCTGAAATTCCTCCAGTTTTCTAACAGCTTCATCCCGTTCTTGCCTAATTTTGTCACACTGAAATGAGAAAACAATAAAAATATTAAATTTACATCATAAGTTTGGAAAGACAAGAAAGAGTAAACGTATGAACAATAGCACTTTTTATGAAAAGAAAACAAACGTTAAAAAAGCATGAATGCTCACATGGTATTGGTACCAATGTACGTGGCCCACTTTCTCGGACCTTCTAAGGTAGTTAAGTCTATCTTACTGCTCGTCATCTCCTCAGCAACAGACCAATTCAACATCCTTGAGTTAAAAATGAATTTGTTCTCTAAAAGAATAGTTGTGCCTCATTTGAAGTAGGTATTTTGCTAATTCAGTGAATGCCCCACTCATTCACAGGTCAAATTCCCCAAAACTGGGTAGTTTCAAATATCCAGAACCCTGGAGAACAGTCAGAAGTGACCAGTGCATGAAGAACAAACTGCTACCACACGCCCCACGCACTTTCTTACTAAAAAAAAAAACAAAAAAAAACAACCATCCCTGTGTCCTTAGGATTCTGTATAGAAGAAGGTAGCCATTTAAAAGGAAAAAAGATAAAATATTCTGCAATAAGCAAGTATCATTTACATAAATGGATTTTTCTTTTTCTTCTCTTTTTTTTTTTTGCAGAGTTTATTAGTGACACATTCTCAGGGAAGAGAACAGGCCTCGTCAAAGTGGGAGAGAGAGAAGGAGAGACAGAGGGAGAGAGAACTCGTGGGCAAGAGAGAACTGGCGCAAAAAAAGGATACATAAACGGATTTTTCATTTTAAAAGGTAAGAGGAATCACTAAAAAGACTTTAGCGGGTAAGACCTTAAAAGGCAGGAAAAAACCACCAGAAACTATTAAAGCATAAAGACCTTTTAGGGAAATCTGGTATAGAAGTAAGTATTTATTATTTTAACAGGCCCTGAAGGTATTAATGATTTCTTTTAAAGTCTAATGTTCATTATGAGTACTGAATTAAATTCACCCTGAATTTCATAAAACAATAAAGTATAACACATTTTAGAAAGATTTTCATCAAAAATGTCTAAAACTTTAAAAAGTGATTTTAGCTATTAGAGCGATAATTAAAATTCTAATTTTGTGGAATACTATAAGAGGATCATGTGAATAAAATAAAACTTTAAATCATATTTTAATCCTACCATGCCAGGTAAATATATATTGGGATTTCATGCCTTTGGATATTTTCAAATTTCGAAGGCTAAAAAATAATGATGCTATTGATAATTTGAAAAATCCAAATTAAAGTGGTGAGATATTCTCATCTACTAGACTGGCAAAAACTGAAAAAGTCTGAATGCAGGAATTGGAAACACACATACTGCCTGTGGGAGTGCAGCTAGCATTACTACTTGGGAAATAAACTATCAAAATTAAAAATGCACACACACTATGATTCAGCAATTCTACTTCTAGATTCTATTACTACAATCTCTAGTAATGTTTACAGGATGAGCTACTCAAACATGTAAGTATTTATTATAACAATAAATCGTGGTATGCTCATGCAATACACTATAGAGCAGTGAAAAAGAATAAACTCAAGCTTTATCAATGTATCAACATAGATAAACCTCAAAAGCCAGGTTGCATAAAAGGAATTGTAGAATATGTATCAAATGATACCTTAACACACAAACACATACAAAATTCATGACAGTAGCTATCTGAAAAGGCAGGGAGGGTAAGGGGACTACAGTTGGGCAACACAGGCGATAGTCAACGTTTTTATCTGTGGCATTCTTTTTTATTTTTAAATTTCAAAAAAAAAATAAGTTAATTCTGTGTGTTGTGCATTTGATAGTATATGCTTTGCCCTTTTCTGTGCTTTTAAAATATTTTTAAAATAAAAAAATGTTAAACAGTTCAGTTTTCCCCTTTACTGCCTCAAAAACTCAAACTTCATAAAAACTACCACCATTCATTCGGGTAAACCCGTTTTGACAGGAGTACATGAAACAAGTACACAGTGCTAAATCAGCAGAGCCGTTTACTACATCCTGACTTAGACCCTCCACAAGAGGGGTCCGGCTGGACCATTTCCTAAGAGAGAAGGCATACAGTAGTCCCCCCTTATCCGCAGGGAATACATTCCAAGACCCCCAGTGGACGCCTCAAACCACAGATAGTACAGAACCCTATACATACTATGTTTTATCCTATATAGATATCTATAACATTTAATTTATAAATTAGGCTCGTAAGAGATTAACAATAATAACTAATAATAAAATCACTGTAACAATATACTGTAGAAAAAGTTATGTTAATGTAGTGTGTGTCACTCCCACCCATGTCTCTCTCTCTCTCTTTCTCTTCCCCCCCCCCAATCTCTCTCTCAATCTCTCTCAATCACTCTCTCAAATCTCTGATAACCCATCTGGTAAGTGAGAGGGCCACGAAGTAAGAACATATGGGTAGCATATCAGCATAGATACGCTGGACCAAAGGGATAACTTACATCCCAGGTGGGACAGAACGGGACAGCGCAAGATTTCTTTGTGCTACTCAGAACAGCCTGCCATTTAAAACTTATACACTGTTTATTTCTGCAATTTTCCATTTAATACTTTTGGACCGCAGTTGATCATGGGTGACTAAAACCGCAGAAGTGAAACCGCAGATAAGGGGGGACTGCTGCATTCTTTCATTACGGTTTTCTTGTGAAAATCTATTCTCTGTTAAAAAAAAAAATCTGTCTAATATAGTTTCTAGTTCCAACAGATAAACTACATTTATTGGTTTTTGGTGTTTAAAATTCTAAACTCTAGAATTCTGGATTCTCAAATTAGCTTTATGAGATCCTTCAGGATACAGTCTACTGTTTGATCCTTAATTTTAGGAGACAGCTACCTGTTGTTTTAGGAATGTTTCTAGAATGTGGCTCCTGCTGGTTCTGTATTTCCCCACCACCATGTCAGTCTGCCCACCCCACCTCCACCAATGCACAATGTAGCCCAAAGCACAAAAAGAAATATAATTCCTGACTAAATTTAAAACCCTGAGTTAAGACTGCCAAATAAAATATCTCTGGTATTTTACGTTCAAATTAATTTCATGTTTCTAACATCTGGCATTTCTAGAGGTATAAAATGCCCCCATGAAAAACTGTCTTTATCTAAGAGTTGGGGCTTGGGGGTGTTGCTCCCAGATTAATGCCACTTGGAATCTTCCAGACACCTCTCAAAGCTCCACCTGAAGACATTAGACATTCATTTCTTCTCACTTAAATCAAATAGCCGGAGTTTTCACTGACAAAAAAAAAATGGAATGAGCATTAAACAGGATGGTACTCTACCTACTCAGATATGAAAAAGGCCACCAACTGACATCACACAACCACCAACAATGCAGCTACCACGTACAACGCATGACAACGTTAGGGAGGTTTATACCAATCCCCCAGAAGTTAAGACATTATGCCCATGCTCTCTGGATATCCGACCCAGGGAGACAGGCTCTGGTTAACAACGGGTCTCAACATTAGTCTTATTCCAACATGCAAGGAGCCGGTTTCTATAGTCCAGCTATGTGCTATTGCACGAACCCCAGTCATCACCAGCAGATTCAGAAGCTATCCCCCAACCCCAGCTGTGTTCTATCAAGGGTCTTCATGTTGCTTTGCTTTCTATTTTCTGCAATCACATTATGATAGAACTGGCAGCCACGGCATTTACCATCTGCTATGGCTACTGAAAGGGGTATGTAGGGGGGCGGAGGGGGGGAGGGATCTACACAAGCTGCAAACGCAGCTTACTTATTTGGAACAGAGCTGAACAACCTATGAAGGATGAACCCGTTTTCTAAGCAGAAATCCACACATCCACTTATTTTATAATTTTAGGTGAACCCAGAAAAATACCTTGTAACCTTTCTCTCATTCTACCCACAGAGAGAAGTCAGCAAGGGTTCTGGGCCTTTTCGGAAGAATGTTACATCTGTATGTCCCACTGAAGCCCCTCATCCCTCCTACTCCTTCCTCCACCGAAGCCCCTCATCCCTCCTACCCCTTCCTCTACTCTGCTCACGCAGCTGCATCATTTGTAGAAATGGCTTCTTTTTGTCTGAGAATTGCTCATGAAGATTGTGCAATAGCAACAGATGTTCTTGGGCCCACGTCCCTTAATTTTAATGCCCAATGATTCTCCGTAGCTCAAGGTTGGGGTGGAGCCCAGCAACATGAGCGCTGGCTGGTTTAAGCAAGCCGGATAACATGACGTCTACTGTAGAGGCTCTATTTTGGCTCTTTAGAAAGTGGTGAATTGACCAGAGGTTGGCCTTGCTGGTTTTGAAAGCTCTTAATATTAGAAGCCCTGGCTCCTTTCCAGATCTCTTCCTTGAGCCTCATCCAGGCAGATACCTGGCTTCTGAAATTAAACCAGCATTTCAAAGCCCTGGCAGAGTGATTTTCAGAGGAACGTCTTTCCACGGTGAAGTGACAATACCCCCTCTGCAAGCAAAATGGGTAGCTCTGTTCTTTGTCCCTCGCATATCATCCAACTACTGTTTATACTAAAATGTCTGCTTAGCAGGGCTCAGCAGAAGTCTAGATAACTGGTGTAGACACCAAGGCACCTTTATATTTTGTTGTATGTATAGTTTATGCAAGAAAAAAAAACCAATATTCTAAATTTTGTCTAAATTCCACTAACATAAACATTAATTTTTATCTCCATGGCGCACAAATGCAGTGGAGGGTTGCCAGCCTGTAGAAAAGCCAGTTTGGGCCCAACAAGTATGCATATGCACCACATACACACATCAGCACACGATCTAGACGCAGGTGAGTATCACGTAGTTGGCTGCATTAGACTTCTAAGCAGGTATCTACTATAATTACCGAATGCCTCTATTTCCTTCCTCTGAGCACTGAACAATTCATACAGCACCTATGCATGCCGGGTACTGTGTCAAGCACTGGGGGGAATATACTGAGGAACACAGACCACAAAACATATGATCTTACAAAACACATGATCTACCAAGAAAGATCAGCAACAAAGCAAGCAATTTTTTTTTTTTAAGATTTTTATTGGGGAATTGGGGGGATGGGAACAGTGCTGGGGAATTGGGGGAAGGGGAACAGACAAGTTGCTGTCGTTTTGTTCTTCAATCTAGTTGTGGAGGACGTTGCTTCACTGGCCCAAGTTGGCACCATCATTGCACTCTTCTCTGGCGAGGCAGATCAGTCGCCGGCTTCTGGACGGCCGCTCAATGCGGCTGCTGGCCGCTCACGCTGGCTGCTGGCTACACACTGTAGCCCATGGCAACCCACTGCAGCAGGGGCTGCAGCTATGCCGTCGCCAGTGACTCATGGCAGCCCAGCTCCAGGTTGAGCTGTTGTTCAGCATCTTAGCTGTGGAGGGCAGTGTCACTGGCCCTCATATGTGGGATCCGAACCGGGGCCCTCTGGCATCCCAAGCGAGTTCTTAACCATCGCGCCACTCGGCCGGCCCAAAACAAGCAATTTTTAAGAATACTTTCTACAATGTAAGAAAGACTACACTATAAGAACATATAGCAGAGGCTATATATAGCACCAAGTCCGAAGAGATCTCAACCCCACGCCGTTTTTACTTCTTTTTCTTAAAGTTCATTCCTTTCATGTCCAGTTACAATATTTAAAAATTTAAACACATGCGCAGCATCAAAATTGTGCGTATTTACCTGTTTTAGAATCTTTGGTGATGCAGTGAGAGGGCCATCAAATAATTTTTAACAATAACCAACAATTCCACTGTTCCGCCTATGTATGTTTGGCTAGAACTCAACTGCTTATCCTTAAACAACACAATCAATTAAATCATTCCTACTAGGATGGAATTCCTTTCACCCTGCCTCCTTCAGTGGTGTCCTTTCTTCCAATTCAAAGTTCTTTCCCTCCAATTTTCGCAAGCAATAGAGTAGTAGCTGCCCCTCTAACGCTGTCTTACAGCATTGTCCAAATTCTAGGTATTGTGTGTTAGAGGGAAACACATCATCAGGACAGAGATCCCTGCTCTTTGTTTCTGGATAGATTGCTGTTAATAAGAGACTCATTTTCACTTTCAAACTGCTAAGTAATTACTTTTTCTCTGGCACAACCACTTGCCACTCTGTTCTAAAGAAACTGCATGTATGTGGATGTATTATGCATGAACAGTTAGCATAATGGATGCATATCTTGCTCTTTAAAGTGGCTTCTTCGTATTGATTTTCTTTTTTTTTTTTGAATAAAATTCTTGGGGACCTTCACCTCTGAAATGTACACAAGAGGAAGAAATTTTAACAATAGACAGCTGAGCCAAGATGCAAACAGGATCATATATCTCGCTTCTTGAAACCTAAGTCTTAGAAAGTATCTGTCTAGCTCCCTTTTCAGTCATTGCCCCTGGCACGCTGACAGGGCCGCCTGATGCAGTTACAGGAGGAGCTCACCCAAACGACTTCTAATCAGCCACTTAAACATTTATTCATTTCAAAACGCAATCTCAGCTCATAATATTCAACCTAAATACTTACTGTTTAAAGGCAGGCATTCTTCTATTATACAGATTTCCTTCTTTTTATGCACGCTCCACACAACATACCCTCCGCCCTCAGAAAGTTGAAAGCTATTCCATTAAAAGCTCAGTGAGGCTTTGCCCCACCCCCACCCCCCATATAGGAAAAAAAACAACAACAAATAATGATGACCAAGATCCTGAATGAGTCATAACAGAATGCCCTTCAATTGTAGAAACATGACTAACATCTGAATATGGTGACTGCTTCACAAGCAAAGGAAACCATTTTATTTGGTTGATTCCAAAATGTATACTCCTCTATTTTTCCATACCCCCCAAAATAAATGTGGAAGCGTTGCTGACTTCAATGCCACAGGCTTTCTCACTTTTTAACACATTGTTGATAATGTCATTTAGAAACTAGGCAAAAAATAACAACAAGTAGCACCCTTTCCATAATCTCCACTTATCTTGATGTTAAAAAAACAACTGAAGTTTTTATATTTTAATCCCACCCATATAACTTGTACACTATATAACAGTTTGATAATAATGAATTTTTGTTGATAAAATGTGATAAGCACATAAGAGATATACAGATGTTTTATTACAAAGAAGCAAACCATTAATTCTGCTTGTGAGAGAACTAACAAGACTTTGAAAACCATCAGTGACATTTAAGCCAAGCATTAAGAGCTACTAAGAGTCTGTCACATGGAATTGAGTGAGGAACTTGTCTTTTTGTCCTTTTCCCATCCCACCCCCAAAACTCTAGGCATTCACTTTTATCACTACAATTTATCAGTTATTTATCAACTTGCCTGTGTCCTTCAACGTGGTTTTACTCGGGAGTGGGACCTTCATATCTTTTTCTTTACACCCCAGGACTCAGAAGGCATTCAACAAAAAGTTTTCCCTTCAAAAATTTGTCCTTATAATCTCAAAAAGATTCTGATTCCACCCTCAAAGACATTGGTAAAAGTCACAAAATGATCAACATTATACTTCTCTTAAAAAGGGAAAACTGCGGGCCGGCCAAGTGGCTCAGCTGGTTAAGA